>NW_015509889.1:12674-13655 GCF_001515645.1 Sinocyclocheilus grahami
GAGGCCGTGTGTGATTTCTAACGGATCAATAAATACAATTAAAAAGAAACTGTGTTCTAACATGTTCTAACAAAGACATTATTTGCCACCAGACAAAAGAATAGGCCTAATTAAATTAGGCAGTCGCAAAATCTCTCTAAGTTACACTAGGCAAATATTTAAAGTAACTGTATAAATCATTTTGTGAAATGTATATTTTTTTATTATATGTTTGTATGTTAAATTGTTATATATGCTAATTATGTGCATCCATATATTTAATCATAAAAAATAAAATATAAATTTAATAAAATATAAAATGAATCATATATTCTGTCTATCTATCTATCTATCGATCTATAATTGATGTATTTTTTATGTATATATATATATATATATACATTTTGGATTATATATTTAGATTGTTTTACAGTATCATTAATTTTATATTACAAGATTTTTTATTGTTTTAAAAAAATGCATACACATATAACAAAATAGAAATACATACTTTTTATTTTGTTGTATATGTATATGCATTTCTTTAATAATAAAATTACTGATATTTATTATATATTTAAGATATTCATTTTGTATATATTTTAATTTTAGATAAAATTTTTATGATTGAATATATGGATAAATATGTTAAAATATCTTTAAATATTTCCTTACTGTAACAATATACTATACATATGCTTAAAAATTAAAAATATAGTGACTTTTTTATTGTTGTAAGTTGTAATGTTCTCATGTTTTCTCTTTTATTGAAAGTTTACTTTGAGTATCTCCTATAAATGCCAGAAACAATTAATTACTTTGAGGTGGAAAAAAATATGTAGGTTTAACAAATTGCATTTATTTATCTGTGCATGCAGGATGGGCGATGCTTACCTGGTCACGAGGGGCTGACTGCGTGAGGCTGAGATGGTCCTCCGACCCACTGCCATGCTGCTGGTGCTGACAGCGCTGGCTTTACGGGTGTAGCTGGCTGAACGGCAC
>NW_015509890.1:0-760 GCF_001515645.1 Sinocyclocheilus grahami
ATCGTAAACTTTCGATAGTACTTTTTTCCAAATTCAGGTGGCCTCATTTTGAGTGCTGTCCAGAAACTCAGTCTATCCACAGAGTCATTTTAAGACAGCATTTGTCCTACTTCTCAATGCAGAGGATCTTCTCTGCATGCTTTTATTAAACAGTGGGCCGACCTCACATCTCTCCGGGTCCCTGCCAGTCATTGCATTAACCTGAGAGTAAAGAATTTACAAGTGATGGGGACATTAGGAACATCATGGCCCAGATCCCGTCCCCTGCTGTCCCTCCCATCATGGGCTGCCTCGTGTCAAATGCTCACAGTCATTACTGCTGAATATGCACAAGTCAGCCCTCAAAACAAACCTGCTGACTGTAGAGGTCTGTGTTCAGTGCCAGATGGAATCTCAAAGCACCTGAGTGTCAAAATACTCTGATATCTTTCACCACCAATTTCATTAGGATAGTGTGAACACTGAGATTACAACTCAAAGCTCCTTAATGTTGCTGCTTTGATCCTTGCAACAGTTTTAATGTCGCCGAAATGTGTAGAGTAACCAAATAAAAGGAGACCACACATACAAACTGAGAACACCTACAGTTCAATCTCAGGTGCAAACATCAAGGGCTCAGCTCTGATAGTCTGCACTTGAGGTCCACTGTGAAAGGCATCAGTATTGATAAATTCCTGTGTGCTCAGAAATTACTCCTTAGTCCATTTTATCATGATGAGTTTTAAATTATTATTGAAAACACACACATGTATGTATATAT
>NW_015509890.1:6203-7717 GCF_001515645.1 Sinocyclocheilus grahami
AAATAATTAAAATATTAAGCAAAAAAATTGTTGGCCTTGATAATTCAGTATCATAAAAATTGTATTTACTTATTTCTATTATTCATATATGATTTTAGGCCCATTCTTATTCATACAAGTACAGTGGGGAAAACAACAACAACAACAAAACTAATTTGTTACACTTTTTTTCATCCTCAAATCATATTTATGGTTTGGTTAAAACCTTAAATGTTTTCATTTTTCTTACATTTCATATATAGTTTACTTGCTATAAATAAAAACATCTTCAAAAGACCTTAATGTTTTTTGTGATGTCTTTTTTAAATGTATGTCATGTTTTCTTTTATGTGCTCACAAATAACAAAGAAAAAAACCTGAAAAAGATCAATACATACATGCATACATGCATAATTCGGTCAGTAAAAACTAGCCAGTTCTGCACATTTTCACTTTTTTCAGTGTATAACATCTCCTCTCCTTCTATCTCCTAATGGACAAACAACAAGAAACTTTTTTTCCGCACTGTAGTTGCCAGTGTTTTCTTTTTATTAAATACAACAGAGAGGCATTAAATCAACCTTTGCCACACATAAGCTCTGTTTATGTAAGAATCCAATATCATTAACTACCACTGCAAGATGTGTGCGGCTGTTTTATGGCTGTCTGTGGAAAGCTGATTTGCTATTAGAGTTGGAAATGTGTGCTGTTGTGCTGTTTGTTCAATCAGACTGCAGGGACAGACAATACCATTTCTAATTGGCGCTGAGCTGCAAACCGCTCTATCTGACCATATTTAGGCCTTTATAATTGCAAAGTAATGCCAATGTGTTATGTATTGCAAACAGCTATGCCACTAGAGTTGCATTTATTCCACATATATTTAATAGTATTTCAAATGGCAATAATGCAGCGCTTTAGTTTAAGACTCCCCTGACGTCTGTACTTGTAGTGCAGTGATTACACCCCCCGACGACACACGCGAACGAGTGATGACTGAAAAGAAGCGACGTCTAAATGACATACCACCTCACCTCTTTCATTAGCCGTGACAACCTCTTTCTTCTCCTCAATTAGCCACGCAGTATCTAACAATACCCACCTCGCCGGACAGAGCCGAGGGGCACATGAGTGCTTGTCACCTCGCCAGGCGCTCGACTCTGCCCACAGCTGTGGGCGTGATATCCATGGTGATCAGACGGAGGTGTAACGCTTATAATATTAATCTTAAAGCATGGCGGCCGGCTTGATCTGTTTGGAAGGGATGACTCAGATGCATAATTGATTGTAATAGAGTGTCGGGAACAGAGGAGACGGGTCAGAGCGCTGCTGCTTTACACAGACGGGTCCGTTCGAATGGTGAAACGGTGGAGAGCACAAGCGTCTGATGAATCATGTTGATTTCATTACAAGGGTTTCGGCACAAGATTTTGCCTTTTGCAAAGATATAAATGTCATGCAGTCTAAATCAAGGAGGTGGAGAAAGTCATGGGGGGGGAGTCGTGGCCTAATGGTTAGAGAGTCGGACTCGTAAC
>NW_015509890.1:7885-9763 GCF_001515645.1 Sinocyclocheilus grahami
CACTTAGGATGGGATAAATGCAGAGCACTAATTCCTAGTATGGGTGACACATGTCACGTCACTTTCACTTTATTCGTTAGCGTATCTGTTCGTCTCAGAGGTAGTGTTTGGCTGGTGCGTTCAGCTCTGGAACAGTTTTGAGCCGAAGCCATGTGACTCATCTCTCATGTGAGTCGCAGGGAAATTATGTCATGATAATGCTGATTGGCTGATGTCACTGCAGGAATGAGCGCAGTCCCAAACCCTACTGAGGGAGAAGGTCTCTGTGCGCCAGGCTAGTGCATGAGCTGACACATCAATGGCAGTGGACAGAGGAAAACACTGGAAAACATTCAGTTCATTGGTCACTGGTGAAAAATCCAATATTTATGTGTATGTGTGTATGTATTTATTTGTTTACCCTGAAAGAACATTTATTAACTTATTCCTGTTAATAATTTGTAATATTACACCTAGTTTTATTCTTGCAAATCATGGGTAAAATGTTGCGGAGTATAAACATTTTAGACAAATGTTCACCTGTATTTAGGTGGTTCTCATCATTTGAAATGGCCAGACATCCAATCTGAATAGCTAGAGTAAAACCTATAGGAAATTAAAATGACTATTTACTTTCCGAATGCTCATACCTGGCCTTATTTTGAAGGAAATATAATTCTTGTATTATTTGAGAAAAAAATATAATAGGTCGCTCCACCTTTGAAAAGTCTTTCCTTGTCCTTGATAAATCATTCCCACATTAGCTCTATTCTAATTTGCAACAATTGCTTTTCACTGCTTTCCCATTCATGTTCACTGCATAACGTCAAGCATCACCATACATGTTTTCCTGCTCAATATCCCATGTCACTTTAACATACGTCAGAGGTATGAGTTATGAATGGTGTTTCATGTAGAGTTCAGTCTCTTCCTCTCCCTCGTATGAAACGCCGAACATGTGTTTCTTTGCTCCGTTCTGGAGATGCATGCGGTCACATGACCACGCCTGTTTCGGCCCTGGGGGCCTGTAAGTGTGTCAGTCTGCTCAGCTGATAACACAGAAGCCTCTGTCACACTTCTGCAAAGAGCGTTTGCTAAGAAACCAAATCGCATGAGGAGCGTTGTGACAGACCTCAATGTGGCGTTTAAAGACTGTCCAAGCGGTTATTTCTGTAAGTGTGTCACGCCGACTCTAGCGTCGTGACACATTTCAATAACTATAATCTCAATCACAGTATTTCTCAATAAGGCCATTTTGCATGCAGCAGATGACACAACACCGTGCAGGAAGTTCAGTACTCACTTCAGGAAGTTTCTATTTAGTTGATGGCGTGCAATTGCATGGCTTTCGATGGCACTGGTAAACATAAACTCAAGGAAACTTGTCATCAACCTTAACGGTCTGAGGAGAGAAAAAAAGAGTAATTGGGTCTTTCCCCGTTTAAATGTCACTGGGCTCCACTGATGTACAGGGGCTTGAGCCAACTGTCTCTTTGAATGATGCCGTTTTGCCCCTGTCATTACATCCCACAGTTTTCCAGAGCATGTTTTTCAAGTCAAGACGTGGGGTAATGTGAATGAATGGTAGTGACACATCTGGGCCATCACCATGACAAGCAAAGATTAAAAAGTCTCACCTTTTCAGAGGATCCAGGAAACATAAACATCACTGTTACTTTGTATCATCCAACCCCACCACATCGATCCGAGATATGACTACCGTAAACATACACTGTAGAATAGGATTAAATTGCTAATGGGTTAATGAAAACATAAAAGGCCCAAAAATAAGGGAACATCAATGTTGTTTAAAAATGCATGTGGCAAGTTGTTGGAAATGTAATACAAGCTTATGAATGTTCACATCATTATTTAAAAATAGCACACACACACACACAC
>NW_015509891.1:0-2068 GCF_001515645.1 Sinocyclocheilus grahami
GACAAGATCGTGAAATCGAAAGTGAAAGCATCCGAAGCACGGCTTGTAACGTGTCAAAAGAGGGGCTTGCGTTCACAAAATTCAAATCACAAATAATACTACTGATGAAAAAGGTGAAGAACGGGTTGAATGTTAACTACTTTCGTTTCCATATAACTATAAACTACCATAAAAGTTCATCAGCGTGCATTGATTAACAGCATGTTGTAGCGCAAAAAAAAAAAAAAAACGTGCTTGTGCAGCCAACTGAGAAAGTTAATCCCAAAAGAGCGACCAGTGGGAAGAATGAGTCTGGAGCCCTGAACTGTCCAGCTCCCTCTGTCAATGATCTACCTGCGTTCAAAATTCTCTGGCACCGCCTCTGGTATATCCATGTATTTTTGAAAAGCAAAAATTAAGTTTGTTCAACTCTAAACCCAGTCCCCAAATTAGGTTATTAAATAAAAAACTAGCAAAACGAGTTGAGTGGTGTCCCCACCACTTTTCAAAGCAAAGTTACGCCACTGGTTAAAATACATTGGACGTTTTAAACACAATCGGTGGCATTGTCAGACGGTCTCTTACGCATCAAGCGCCGCTATAGCGCGTCAAAGCTTTCTCCGGTTTAAATTTGCTGCTACAATACACTTAGGCGGTATATATATATATATATATACATACATACATACATACATATGTGTGTGTGTTTGTGCGTATGTATGTATATACATATACTGTATATATAGGCCTACATACACACATGCATACATATATACATGTATGTATGGTGTTCCAGTTTAATGTATTTATTTATTTAATAGAAAACTACAGGCAGAACAGTGACGGAGCTTCACACAGTCTGGATAAATGAACAGAGATTGTGTTACTGTTTGAGAAGCACTAACATCTCTTACAGGACGATGAAGAGACAGACGTCAGGAGACCGAGAAGATCATCAGCTGAAGACAGACGAAAGAGACGGAGGAGGAAACAGAATATCAACATGTCAACCAACCATACCACAGGTGACAATCACTGAAAGCTTCAAATGAGTCTTCAAGAATACTTCAATTCTGTAGAAGCACTTTCATTTACATGCAGATACAGATTATGTGTAGACAGAAATACTAGATTATACATAACTTCTGAGGAAAATACATTTTCTTCACTGCTTATTCAGTGAAAATTGACATAAATAATTATTTTCATTATTTTAGTGATTTGACAGAATCTCACTTTCACTTTGAATAACATTGTTGTTTGTAAGAATCATTCAAAGATGCTAATTTCTGTCGGTTTGTGTTACTGTGATGAAAGAGTCAAATATAATGTAAGACTTTTGTTTCATACAGTGATTGTTGCCCACAATCCTCCTCGCAGGAGAAGACCGAGCAAAGACCTACCTCCTGACAGTAAGTCTGTACCTACATTAACACATGAAGTGATGAAGAGTGTGTGGAAACTATAATGATAAATGCAAACTTCTACCGGTGGATTCTGATCGTTTCAATCTGTGATGTTGGATTTAATTCAGATCTTGACATCATTAGATGTAACTCTGAAAGTCTGATTTGACTGTTTGCAGTGAGGATAGTTCTTCTGGGTTCGAGCGTGTCAGAAAACAGTCTGGTGGGAAACTTCATCTTAGGAAGAGCAGCGTTTGACAGTGAAGCTCCTCCAGATGTTGTAGAGAGAGTCGGAGGAAGACTGAAGGACAGACACCTGATCATCATCAACAGTCCTCAGCTGCTCCAGACGAACATCTCAGATCATCAGCTCATACAGACTGTGAGAGAGTGTGTGTTTCTGTCTGATCCAGGACCTCATGTGATCGTGCTGCTCCTCAAACATGAGCCGTGTTCAGCAGAAGATCAGGAGCGCGTGGAGAAGGTGCTGCACTCTCTCTCTGAGCGCGTTTATCAACACACCATGGTGCTCACAACACAAGAAACCACAGAAACCAGTGACATCCTACAGACAATCATTCAGAAATGTGCAAACAGACACTTTAGTCTTCAGAGAAGCAGCTCTCCTGATGATCTTTTGCAGATGTTTGAGGACATCGTGAAAATGAATGACGGACGGCACC
>NW_015509891.1:2421-3409 GCF_001515645.1 Sinocyclocheilus grahami
GCATCAGACAGCAGAACTCAATGAAGAAACACAGTCTGTCATTGAAAGGTTTGGAGGACGACATCATTTCTTTGGTCCCAAAATACAAGTGTCCACATTGATGGAGAACATCGAGCAGATGCTGGAAGAAAACAGAGGAGAGGTTTTCTCTACAGAGACATTTCTGGAGGCGCAGATGAAAAAACTGATGAAATATGAAGAGATGAAGAAGAAAATTCATTCATATGAGAAACATTTACTGTCACAATGTAATGAGCAGAAAATCAGTCTTGAACTACAGAGCATGAAAAAAAAGTTTTGACATTGAATTATTCAATTTGAACTCTACAGTAGAGTTTGATTTTATATTACATTTGTATTTTAAACAGAAGAACTGCAAAATTTAACATGCTTAAGCTTAAAAATTCAAAATTCCATTTAAAAATTCAAACGTCCAATACTTTGATTGTACAAAAATTAAGCTTTAGCGTTAGTTCTGGCAGGTCACGTGAGTCAAGCTTGCATCAGCTGATCACATCTCCCTATAGGAATACGACACCTATCGCGGCATTCCTATATAAGCTGTATTCAGTATTATTCATCAGCTTTTCAGCTTGCTCCGGAGCAAATTAAGCATCGCTGCTCGCAAATCAAACTGTTATAGCGTGTTTCAGAACATCTGAAATCCACATCTAAGATAAGTGAATGCTGTTTGATATCGCTGTGTATATTACCTGGTCTGCTAATTGAAAAAAGCATATTTGCAGCAGCATTTACGCATCTGTGTTCATACAGCTGGAGCAACACGTAGTCTAGAGCATGTAATCGCTCTGAGGACACGCCGATAGTTAAGGCCATGAGAACAAGTTTAAATGAAACACGCATTCTCGTGTATGCGTTTCAACTGGGGCTCGCTGTATTCAGCGGCATAATCTCAATGTTACGGTTGTTTATTTCTAAGGTTGATGTTTCATTAGCTGTGTGAGTGTGCGGTCAGAAGCACGCGTTT
>NW_015509891.1:3461-3878 GCF_001515645.1 Sinocyclocheilus grahami
TGTAACAGTCACCACTGTTTCTTTTGTAGTTCCCCTCCCTGGCACTAGGGGGAGTTGGGGAAGGTAACTATTCTAGCTCACCCTTTATAAGGAAGTGAGTAAGAGGGTAGCCAGGTGCTTTGGCAGGGCTAGGAGCTCACCTTTGTTCAAGCCATTTTGTGAGCCCTATTTTGAGGAACATCATTGTTCTTTTAGCTCAGTGTAAGTGATGTTTTTGGTCTGATTATGTATGTATATGTAATGTTTCGTGTTTGGTCTGATTATTAATTTTGTTTGTATACAGAGGGTTTTCTTTTGTGGGTGTATGGGTTGCACCAACCATCAACCATGAGGTTGGAAAGAGTAAGGACTATTTCATCCTGATTATTCATGTGGACTGAGTTTTCTTGGGATATACCTTGACGCTTGTTCCGGAAT
>NW_015509891.1:5754-6062 GCF_001515645.1 Sinocyclocheilus grahami
GCTAGATTTTGGTGCTAACACATATTCTTTGCCTGAGGAAGAAACTGTTTCAAGATCTTTTCATTGTCTTCCTACCTTGGACCTGGTTAACCTTCATCTTGCCTTACCTCTTGCTCCAACATCTAGCTCCACAGTAACAGGAATTAAGGAGTTGGCAATGAACGCTGATGCAACCAGAGCCGAAAAGAAGCAACTTGAAGGTCTGCTGATAAACTGGCCAACGGTGTGCACGGACGAGCTAGGGCACACAAGGGTTATTAAACATCAGATTGTTACTACCGATCCAATGCCTGTAAGAAAGAAGGCCT
>NW_015509891.1:7673-8156 GCF_001515645.1 Sinocyclocheilus grahami
CCGATTACTCAATGTGGTGTATTGGCCAACGATTCGTAAAGACACTTGGGGTTATTGTAAACAATGCCAAATATGCCAGCAATACAAGCCTCGAATAACCAAGCTGTCAGGTTATTTGCAGTCCACTCCAGTTGTAGAGCCTGGCTACATGCTTGGTATTGACTTGATGGGGCCATTCCCAAAAAGTCTTAAACAGAATGAGTATTTGTTGGTTATTGTGGACTATTGTAGTAAGTGGGTTGAACTATTCCCATTAAGATCAGCAAAAGCTCCTCTAATCGCTGAGATCCTCATAAGAGAAATCTTTACTCGCTGGGGGACACCTGCCTACTTGGTGTCAGATCGTGGTCCGCAATTTACATCTCAACTGATAAACATCACATGTAAAAAATGGGGAGTGACTCAGAAACTTACCACATCATATCACCCTCAGACTAACTTCACTGAAAGAATTAACAAAACTCTCAAGACCATGATTGCCTC
>NW_015509891.1:9426-10540 GCF_001515645.1 Sinocyclocheilus grahami
TATTAAAAATGCACCTGCTCAAGGTCAAACTGTAAAATAAAAAAAATCACCTTTTAAATAAAGGTAAATAAATAAATAAATACATCTACTCTGTGCTCTATATCTGCTCATTGTCATTAGATTACTGCAGTTCCTACCTAGATGTCTGCTTATACAATTGTTTTATAGTGTTGTTGTATATTTATGACAGTTTAAATTAAAATGTATTACTATAATCAGATATTTTACAAAAAAAATTAAAACGAGGTTAAACCTTGTGTCATCACTCTTGAAATTAATTAGACGAAGCAAAGAAGCATCACTCCTCATAGACACACAGCTGGGCTCTGGTTCTGATTTCTTTTGGTGAACTGAACTATAACAGAGAGTGTGTGAGAATGTTAAAATATCAGATGCAATAAAATAATCACATGATAAAACAAACAAACAACTATTTCAATTCTGTCTGTTAATGAAATGTTGTACCTGATATTTTGGGAATGATCTATAGACTCATCACTCTTCATAAACACACAGCTGGGCTCTGGTTCTGATCTCTTATGATGAACTGAACTATAAAAAATAACCCTTTGAATTACTGTATTAATATTAACTTTTGACTTTAAAAAATTATGATCTTTTCATCTTTACCATGTTGTATAAATAGACTATAAACTAAAGTTCTTTCATAGACTCTTCGCCATAACTACGGATGCCATAATAACATGAATATGTAATATAAAATAAAAACACAATACCAAGGAGATTGGTAAAATAATCCATGTGACATCAGTGGTTCAACCATAATTTTACGAAGCTACGCGAATACTTTTTGTACACAAAGAAAACAAAAATAACGACTTTATTCAACAATTCGTCTCCTCCACGTCACCGTAGCGCCATTTTGGAGAGTATCCACTGAACGCAAACGCATTAAAATCAAAGTGTAAATACATGTAGAAAACGTGTGGTGTGGCTGACACAGAATCGCATTTGCAAATTTTTGGGAGAACTAACCCTTGAACATATGCATATCTATGAAATAAGCTACTTAACAAAAATACATATGCAAACTTATGTATAAAAATTTAAAAAATAGGGCTGGACGATATGGCCAAAATTTATAATACAATAT
>NW_015509891.1:10550-11069 GCF_001515645.1 Sinocyclocheilus grahami
CCACTATTTCACCAGATGGACTGATGAAGATCACAGGATTCTCTGGAGGATCTACAGGAGATGTATTTGAAATAGTATTTTTATTCAGTAGTTCATCACTGAAGGCCTCAAATAATCAATTTAAACTCTGAGTTGAAGCTTTTACATGGATATTGAAACTTTGAACATGGCCAAGTTCCAAACCAGAGTCAGTAACAGGCTGCGTTTAAACTTGGCATTAAAGTGTGACCTGTATCCGGATGTTGTCCACATACACATTGAAAAGTCAAGTCTAAACGCGCTTCTGATCGGAATGTTATTAGATCAGCGTGTCCTGGTCCAGAGGTAGTCGAGTAATGTAAACTCAATCCAGCCATCGTGTCTGCATTCGCAGGTCGACGTCACGCAAAACCCCGCCCCCTCTCTCTTTAACTTTCAGAAAAAAGAGGCCATGGAGGGCTAGTAAGACTCTTACACTTATATCCTCGTTTTGCAGGATTTGTAAAATGTCCCGCGACTGAAAATGGTTTTCAAAAGAAA
>NW_015509891.1:11079-11420 GCF_001515645.1 Sinocyclocheilus grahami
GTTATCCAGATAGAGAAGTCAGTTGATGTTGCCAAGTGTAAACGTGCCGTGTCCTAATTGACTGATGATCTGCTTGATCGGATCACGGTGATTGCATGTTAATGCCAAATGTAGACACAGCTACAGTAGCATGTTTAGGCAACATGCAATTGTACGATGCCTATCGAGGGGGAAACAAACATGATTTCAACCGAGGGACCCCCCAAAAATACTATTAAATGGAGAATTAACAAATATCATGTAGATATGCAACATCAAAAAATACAATATCATGTAAACTTAAAGGGATATTTCACCCAAAGATGAAAATTAGCCCATTATTTACTCACCCTCAAGCCATC
>NW_015509891.1:12753-13661 GCF_001515645.1 Sinocyclocheilus grahami
TTAATTAGTAGTTAATCTCTGAAGGCCTCAAAGTGTCATGTTCAACTTTGAGTTGAACATTTTACATGGATATTGAAACTGAACATAATCATGATTGATTAATGCACACTGACTCTGTCTGATTCAAATTAATCTCAAATGTGTTCAGTGAGGTTCAGATCTGGTCTTCATGCAACAAAGTTCTTCCAATCCAGAGTAAAATCCTTTTCTTTATGTATCTCACTCTGAATATTGTCATGCAGGAGCCAAAAAGGCACATAGACTCTATTCTACTCAACCTTTTTGTCTAAGTGTCTGTTGATGTGACTGCTGTTAGCAGAACTGAAAGAGTCAAAGCCATTAATTACTGTCAAGTGCATGTTCTGTTTTGGGATTTGTTCTAGTTTTCCTTGTTCCTGTGATTAACCCAGTTTATTTTGTTCCCAATTTCCTGCCACCGGTTGGTTTCTATTGTTTCAGATTAGTTCACACCGGTTTTTGTTCTCCCTGATTAGCCCTCTATGTATTTAAGCCCTGTGTTTGGTTCAATCTAGTTTTCTGTTATTGTTGCATTCTACATGGTTGTTTAATTTTGTGTCCTGTATATACTGAGATTTGTTTAAAAAATTGAAATAGTACTGTGACTAGACCTTGCTTCAACTATATTTGCAACCCATTTGTGACAGAGTGGGAGTGGGAACTCATCCACAATGGTTCCCCCTTTACCATCTGTGAGAGTGAGGAGGAAGTTAGCACTCCAGCAACTACCACCAGCCCAACACCAGCGATGCCTGAGCCTTCCGAGGAACAAGAGCCAAAACCAGAGCCACAGATCTTCCCGAAACTCAAGCCAACCACATCTGACTTGTTGTGTGAGCCGGCAACATCCCCTGTGCCAATGGCTTAATTGTGGAGTACGAGGGGATGTT
>NW_015509892.1:0-323 GCF_001515645.1 Sinocyclocheilus grahami
GTTGTTTTTCATAACTGCTATATAGATTAATTTTTTTTAAAGTAATTATCGGCCTGGTAATGATTAATAGGCTAGCCTTATTATAAAAAATCCTGTTAGAAACTATGGTACATTTTCATAAGACCAAGTAGCCTACAAGTCAGAATCGAGTACCATGTGTAAAATATTCCAAGAGATGGCCTAGATTAAATCATTAAGAGCCTGATAAACTGTTAAGGAGTAAGAAATAATATCAATATAAGAAAATGTTAAGTTAGATTGACTTCCCATTCCCAAAACATGTTGAATTAGAACATTCTGTCAAACTATAGCCTATAAGTGCC
>NW_015509892.1:351-1188 GCF_001515645.1 Sinocyclocheilus grahami
TTAACTAGGCTATTACTTTATTGCAGTTATGTTATCAACCAACTTCGCATGTGTGGATGATAGCACAAAAGACCATTTTAAAAATTAAACATATAAGCAAACAAACAAATAAATAAGCCTCATGAGGGAGCATGACCACTAAAACAGTTCACACTTCAACTCCCCCAATTGTTCAAACCAAAACTACGCCCTTGAATACATGGCGTCTTGAAAATATTTCTTAAATGCAGTCAATATTTTAATATTCTAATAAGAGTATTTTGGCTGATACTGTAGTTCCTTTTTTGTTTGTTTGTTTAAGGCTGGTTTGGCCCTGTAGGCTTTGACCTCTTCCCCTCACAGTCTATTAATAGTCAGACTGAGACTGACTCGACACCGATTGTGTTTCACACACGCTCCTGAGCACTGGAATTCACTCTTCTTTCTGGAATTACTTAAACGAGTGTTTCTTGCGGATTAGTCGGTGTATGTGTGAGATATGAGCAGGCCTCGAGCAGTTCTCGGTTTAGCGGAGGAAGATAACCGGACTCTGTCGCGGCGGGAAGAAGCTGATCACCTTCTAAAGGCACGCTTTCTAGAAGCGCTCACGCGTAACGATGCGGTGGAGGTTGCAACAATTCTTCGCACCACTAGCATTGAAATAGACACCGTGTTAGACGTGGAGGACCGCGATATGATCCTTGCCTCGTATAAGCAAGGTAATTCATGTTGACGACACAACAGTCGCTCTTTCACCGGAGAAATCATTAGACTGTGTGACTGCAGTTAGTAATTCAGCCACAAGGGAGCGCTAGACTGCAAGTAACAGAGAATACAACAAGCGTCGTCTATGAACCT
>NW_015509892.1:1262-3365 GCF_001515645.1 Sinocyclocheilus grahami
AACTCGCATTCCTGTACTATACAGATTTTTGTCTAATCAGATGCTCTCTAGAATGAGAATGCAGCCAATTAGCAGGCTGCTTTGTTAAGATTATTTCCTGCTCCAAATTTGCTATTTTAATAAGAAATATGTTAACACGGATAACACTGAGGTAGGGTTTTTAAGGGAGCTGCTAAAAAGCTAAAAGTTGAAATTGTGAAATACATGGGGACCATGTTATTTTAGTGTTATACTTCTATAATATTATATACTATTTATTAATACTGTGAAATAGGTTTTTCATTTTCAGTTTTCATTTAAATTTTTAGTTTACGGTGTTTTATTAATTTTGTTATGTGCTTTTATTATTTTTATTCGGGTTTTTTTCAGTTTCTATATAACTTTAATTTTACTTCAGTTTTACTTTATCAGTTTATCAGTTTTTACAGTCATTTTAGTACTTTAGCTTATGCTTGTTTTTAATCTAAATATTTATTTTATAATATTTCAGCTCTATTTCAATTACCAAAAATTATTTTTTAACAGTTTGAGTTAACAGCAACAACACTATGATCAGTTACACCTAAAATATAAACTTTCCCATACATACGTATATCCATTTTAACCTTAAATCTTTCTGATGGAAAAAAAAACTGTTCTTTTCCACCAGGTTACTGGCTACCAAGTTATAAGTTGGAGGCATCCTGGGGGATGGGTCTACACGTGTGTATGATGTACAATGCACTGGAGAGTGCCATAGTCCTTCTGCAGAATGGGGCAGCTGTCAACAGGAAACCTAACGGGAAAACCCCTCTACATGTGGCCTGTACTGTGTCTAATGCTGACTGTGTGGGACTTCTGCTAGATTGGGGCGCACGGATCAACAGTATGTCCCTGAGTGGACATACTCCTTTACACTACTGCATTACACAAGAGTCTTTGGACTGTGCCAAACATCTTGTTCTCAAAGGTCTGTACATTTAAATCTAAAATCACCTAGGTTCACCTAAAAATACATTTCTGTCAACATTTACTCGCCCTCATGTCATTCCAAACCTGAATGACTTTCTTTCTTATGTGCATTAAAAACAAAAATTGTAACTGTAATTGTAATTATAACTGTATTTGTCCATATAAAGTCAATGGGGTCCTAAACAACACAAGACTTCTAATCTTACTGCAGGAGCAAATATCAACATGCCCAGTGAGGAGAACCAGGACACCCCTCTGCACACTGCGGCCCGCTATGGTATCCCAGAGCTGGTGGCTTTCTACATTGCCCATGGAGCAGATATCAATGCAGTCAACGGCTACATGGAAACACCTCTGATCACTGCTGCATTCTGGGCCATGGACATTCGTGAGCGGACCTACAGCTCTGACCACCATCTTGTCTGCCGGATCCTGTTGGACCACAATGCTAACGTACATATATATGAGGAAGACAAGAAGACGGTGCTGCACAAAGCTTGCTGGAACTGTGATCATGTGCTTATCCAGATGTTGCTGGAGGCCAGTGCCAAGACTAATGCAATGGATATCAATGGATGCGCAGCGATACAGTATCTGCTGAAGGTGACGCAGATCAGGCCGTGGGCCATTCCTGAACGCTGCTATCAGCTGCTTCTGAACTACGGAGCAGCACGAGTGTATCCACCACAGTTTCACAAGGTACAACACTCACCCACCCGAACTGCTTTAGTTTTCCATATTTATTAGAGTAAAGATGTCAGTGGGAATTTTATAGTCGGACTAGAAGGTGTTTACACTTAAGATGGCTCTCAAAATATGAATGTTGGTCTTTTTGGTTGTCTTTCTGTTAAGTAGGTGTTGCAGGCATGTCATGAATACCCCAGAGCAGTGGAGGTTATGGTGAATTCTTATGAACATGTCAAGTACACAAAAAAATGGAGGGCTGCTATTCCTGAAGCTGTATATGAGGTCAGAAATAAACTTCTTTATTCACTGCAAAAAATAAACATCATAAAATAAAATTAATAAGAAAATACAATAATATAAAATACATAATTTTGTCTAGCTTAAAAATGTTTAGAAATGTTTCTAGAGCACCAAATCAGGATATTAGAATGATTTCTAAAGGATCATGTGACTGAAGACTGGAGT
>NW_015509892.1:11118-12309 GCF_001515645.1 Sinocyclocheilus grahami
AATGGAATGCCAGAAGTCTTATAGCAAATGGTCCAGAATTTAAAATTTAAAAGAATTTAAATTTTGTTCTGCAAGGATATAATATTGTAAGAAAGGATAGAAAGACAGGTAATGGAGGTGGGGTGGCCACTTTTATAAAAAATGAATTAGAATACAGAGTCATTAATGAGATTGAAGAACATGAAGTGGTGGTTATAGATGTATATGCAGAGAAACAAAATATCAGAATAATAAATTATTATAATCCTTGTCGTAGATTAAGTAAAGATTTAGAAAAGGTTATTGGGTTAGGAAATCATAAAATAATTTGGTGTGGAGATTTTAATGCACATAGCACTTTATGGGGAAGCAGTAATGATGATCATAACGGGGTTGTTGTAGAAGATATAATAGACAGTAATGGGTTAGTATGTTTAAATGATGGTAGAAACACAAGAATAGATTTGGTACGTGGTATTGGGTCAGCTATAGATTTAACATTGGTTTCTGAAGATATAGCAAGTAAATGTGTATGGGATGTTTGGGAAGATAATAATATGGGTAGTGATCACTATATCATTTTATGTAAGGTAGGGATGAGTGTAATGGAACATAATGTGATTTTAGCTCCAAGATGGAGATTTAATAAAGCAAACTGGGAAGCATATACGTATTTAAGTGAGGTAGAACTAACAGCAGTAGAAATAAATATGATGGAAGACATAGATGAATGTAATGGGAAAATATGTAAAGTATTGTATGATGTAACTAATTAACTAATAAGAAAAAAGGGACCATGTAAAAGGAGGAAAGCAGTTCCTTGGTGGACAGAACAATGTAGTAATGCGGTACAGCGGTACATTAAAGCATTCAGAAAAATCAAAAAGACTAATTTATTTGAAGATTTTATTAAATATAAGAAAGCGCAAGGTGAGGTAAGAAGAATAGTCCGAGCAGCTAAAAAGAAGTACTGGAGAGATTGGTGCAATTCAATAGGAGAAGATATTGACATAAGTGAAGTATGGGGATCAATTAGGAAAATGGGAGGAATTTATAGAAATCAAACTCTTCCAGTTTTAAAAACTGATGAAGGAAGAATAGCTGTGTCAGATAATGAAAAAGCTGAAATGCTGGCTAAAGTATTTGTTAAAGTCCATAGTGATGATAATGTATCAGAGGATATTAAAAAGTGTAGAATCCAGAACAAGAATC
>NW_015509892.1:13425-13638 GCF_001515645.1 Sinocyclocheilus grahami
TGCATCTAAAACCACACTCAAAAAGATTGAAACTATACAGAATCAAGCTCTTAGAATATGTTGTGGTGCGTTCAAAACATCTCCCATTGCAGCCATGCAGGTAGAAGTTGGGGAAGCTCCTTTATTCCTTCGTAGGTATAAATTAAGAATGAATTATTGGGTTAATCAAAAAGGACATATAGAGAGTCATCCAGTAAAGGGTGTGATTGAAGA
>NW_015509893.1:0-335 GCF_001515645.1 Sinocyclocheilus grahami
AGGCGACGGAAACAAAACTCAGTCTTTGACAGTGACATCAAAGGAAATGGCTTCTTTTGTGTTGGGAGAAGAGGTTCGTTTGAAGTGCTCTCCTGGAAATGCTGGAGTGCGGGAACGAGTTCGTTGTTACCCGGCTCTGCCAATGATTATCTTCCATAGGCACAGAGCAGTGAAGGGGCCTGTCAGACAGTCAGACAAGTAATGATCTATACACCCGATGCCGAGGTTTCAACTCACAGCAAGACACAGACACGTTCATGCTGCTCATTCACAGATTCCCGATAGTAATAGGATTGGAGAGATACCTTATCATTATCCGTCCTGTTTTTTTCGAC
>NW_015509893.1:3373-6093 GCF_001515645.1 Sinocyclocheilus grahami
TACATTGATATCTTATATATAATAAGATGAATTCAGGCCTTTTCACCCAACTTTAATAGGTATCTTTCATACTCAGGAGACACAAATAGAGGAACGACTATTATGAGTGTGCTTATAGCTTCTGAATTTTGTAGGGCTTTTGGAAAAGAAAGCCTCTGTTGCCTCTGCTGTTATGGGCAGGCAGTCTATAGCGCTGCCTGTAAAATCTTTGCGAGAGGGTCATTACGGATATTTCATTATCTCCATATTGCCAAGGTCAGGTTGTCCATATATCCAGTTTACAGCTGCTGTGGGAATATGCTGCAAGTGTAGTATAATAGACCAGAAAATGTCCACACCGGGAGTGATGGGAAATCAATATCGGGGCCCAGCTCATCAATATAAACCCCATTTTCACAAGCAGGAAGAAGGCACTCAAGAAAAAAAGCAAGGAAAAATAAATTAAATCAAAGAGAAGAAAATATAATAAAATAACGGGCCAGTGTTCATAATGTGCTTTTTCGTTGTTGTGTTGTGTTCTGGGAGCGAGTCATCAGATGAGGGAAACCAGGTTTGGGTTGATTTTGCTGTAATCCACCCACGCTGGATGGAATCGGTCGTAAATGTTATGCTACATGTGTGTAAATGTCTTACAGTAAACTCGAACATGGGTCATGACAATGACTTTTGTTACATCCAACTCTGCCTCTGGACTGATTCATACATCTGCTCTCACATGTTGTTGTGACATCTGATGTGCAATCGATTCATTCTGAAAACACACTGTACAAAGCCACTGAAAACTATTTCATAATACAACTGAAGGGATTCATTTCAACTCATTCCTCAATAATTGTTTTTACAGTAACATATTTACAATGGATGATATAGATAAAAACAAACATCATGTAAGTGCTTTAACAAAATACAACCTGCACTTTTCTGTTTTTAAAACCTCCAGAAATGTCATTCCACATAGGCTTACATTATAAGTGAGTTACTGTAGATACATTTATGTTTGTTTTTAAAAAGCAAGCCTAAATTATCATCTATAGTAACTGACAGCAAGCCACAGATGCGGCTTGCCTTATGCATCAGATCAAGACGCATTTAATTCTTTGCATGCATGCATTTGTTGATGTATTTGTAAAACTGATTTTTACATATATTTATATTTTCATAGACCACATCCCTACTCTAAACCTAACCACTTCTCAACAATATAAAACTTGAAACAGGGAGATAAATGTACAATCACAGGTATTTATTGCAAAAACAGTATAAAAGTACAAGTGTTGCATTCCAAGTCTTCTAAAGCCATGCGATGTTTATGTGAGTCACAGATTGAAATTTACAGGTTTAAATTGACAGATTTTATGCTGAAAATAATCCTGCTCCACTAATGTAGTCTTATCGTATTCAAAACATAAATCCAAACTTTAACATGATGCAGTTGGTCATGAGCTACAGGAGAGTCAATGACATTTCACAGTCAAAGCTGATAATGCATTATCTGTAGTCAATTTTTGAACGTGTTTGTGATTGAGCGTTAAAGCGGATGAAGACGGTGATTGCTTTTGGGTCTGTTCCTCACACAAAGCAATTGTTTGGCCTCAGAAGACTTTGAATATTTGTAATATTGGCAAAATCTTTTTGTTATATCATGTGTTTTATATTGTTTTATATTGACAAACGTTTAGGTTTAGAAGTAGGGATTGGGCTAGTTGATCAAAATGTCTAAATAATTTAATGGAAAGTAAATCACTATGGCTGTTTAAATTGAAATTCATACCCTAACATATATGGCATAATGACTAAATTATACCCCAATACTTAGATTCATGACAATAAAATTACCATGCTCTTCATATGTGTATTGACGCCTAAGGATTCTCAATGAAAGAAATGGTGTTCCTAGTTTGTCAACATAGCATCGCCTAGGGGTACCTAGTGCCTCAGTTTTGGATGCCTTTTCACCATATCCTCATAAATTGACAATTTTACTCAGTAATATAATACATAAGCTCACGCAGGCCTCAATATGATTCAGAACTTGCATATAGCTAATATCACTTCGAGTTATCCATTCTGTTTGCCCCCTTTATACAAACACTGGACTGCTGAAACATCCTAAGCATAAACTCGAGAGTATTTTTCATCCAAATTTGAAGTGGAGTGTGGTTAAACTGTGCAAGAGAAGTTAAATGAGAAGAGCCTGAGGTTGTGTAGGCAGATTGCACTGGCCTGTGGCACTTTTTGTTTATGCAGAACTCTGTTTCTCCAAGACAAGATTAAAATGCTACGAAAACACTCTCGATAACAATGCCACAAAAATTGGAGGATTTGATAGGGACTTCAGATTCCGACACTTGTTATGGATCACTTCATGTTGATGAGGGTTAAAAGTCAACTGTATCCATTGGCAGTCACAGGATGTGACTGCTTTGTCCTCGAATGCACTGCGTGGCATCAGGTCTGATAAGTCAGAGGGGCTTCGGCCACGTGGTTTCTTATACAATACAGCACATCTTCTCTTTTACAGGGAATAATGCTCAGACCACCCTCTTTCCACACACATACACCCTCATATACACACTGACACAAGCACATTTTTCGCTCCCATCTTGTGCGGGATGCTTATTAACATCATCTGCGGCATGTTAATGGCTTATTGACCAAATATGGTGTAATGAGGAGCCGTGAGTGGGCCCGTGGTGATCTATGGTGGAGGGAAAGTGGCC
>NW_015509893.1:6651-7011 GCF_001515645.1 Sinocyclocheilus grahami
TTCAATCATGCATTATTTGAGTTGAATAAAGGAGTCTGGTTTAACGTTTCTGACTCTTGACTTTGCTTGGTCACCTTGACATGGAAAAATTGTTTTTATAACATTCCAATTCAAATTTAGAAAGTCTTTGTGCATTACTCCTCGTCAAAATGTCATGTGGTATAACATCAAGTGAAGAACGTAACCATATTTTCATACCTTGAATAAATGTGAGCATATACATCTTAAGTTGTTTTTATCAAATGTCATGAATAATTAATTCATTTTTTTTAAGTCTCACCACATTACAACCTGAAAATTGAGACATTGATAAATAAAGAGTGAGATAAAGAAAAAAGTTTGACATTAAAAATATGATTT
>NW_015509893.1:8381-11329 GCF_001515645.1 Sinocyclocheilus grahami
AGTCCTTTTAATTACGGTCATCCGCTAGAAACTTGCAATTAATTTGATTACGTTTCACATTTAAATATTCATCATAATTAACAACTCAATAAAGACACATTAAGACATGTTAAAAGGCAACTATTTAAATTAATTAATGATGACGCCTGTTTTCACCAAATTATGGGCTTTAATGAGTAAATATGGATGGATGGACGCGATGTGGTTTAATCGGAGAGTTTATAGTTTCAGCTTTTATATAGTGCTGTAAATAGGTTTACACGTTTCACACGTTAGGCTCGAACGCTTTGATGCGTGATAATTCTCCATAATCCACTGAAAGATGTGTTATGTGCGCTCGTATTAATTGTGAATAAACCGCACAGATATTAGCCACGTCAAATATAAGCAGATAAATGCATTTTATCAGTTCCAGTAGTGAGTCTTCAGGGGTCACGTGACTGAACAGAACAGATATCCTTCACAGTATCTTTGGCTTAATCCTCTTCTCCGTGTGGGTTGATCCACGCAAGCAACCCTTCTAGCCCTGGCGATGAATATTTTATGAAAATGCAAACATCTCGCTCTCCCCGCTGTGTAATCACATGCAACGCAATGCTACGAGGGACCATGTTAAATGAGAAGCGTGCAAACATATCCGCGACGGGGAAGAGATCCATTTTGTCTGCCCAGTTCCATTCATTAATGAATCAATGTCGGTCCCCGGAGAGCCCCTTTAAAAAAAGAACCATAATGCCTCTTTCCCCACGGATGGGCCGTTGTTATTTTGATCTTGAGAGAAACAAATGCTTTTTGAAAGTGCTGTGTGCATTAAAGGCTTGGAGGGAGGGCCGGAGAGTGGATACAGTAATCAGAGAGATTTCACATTAGGAGGAAGCTGTTGACGGAGACACTATGGACATGCTTTATGATAAGAGGGGACAGGGTCAGATCAATGGCTCAAATAGAGAGCTCTCACAATTTAGTGTCTGTACATTTTGATTTTATTATGTTTACTGCGTGTATAAGTAACGGCAGTGCATTAAGGGTTTCCATTTAATGTATGGCAGGAACCATGCACCTGCTGTCGCTTAAAGTGCTTGAAAAGCCAAACTGGAATGTGAAAAGATAAACAGGAAATGTAAAATAAAAAATGTAAAAATAAAAGACTAATGATAAACCAACACTCAACTCAGTGGGGACAAGACTGAAATGTGGAAAAACGTAATTTCAGAATTGTATCTTTTTAAAAAGGGGGTAGATTTTCACTAGGCCTATTTACATACACATATTTTTTTTTTTGCATGTTTCGCTCTTTTGTTATGGTTGATGCCAGTTTAAAGCCTTCATACTAGTGAGCTGTTTAATAATAGAATATTGTGTTTATTTTGCTTATTTCCCATCACTCTCTGATTAACCTTTATGGTGGGGTCTGAGAGACCTGAGGCTCTTTTAATATATCAAAAATGACTAAACATTAAAGTATCCAGAATTTTCTTATGAACATTGATTATAAAGAAATGTTCAACTTGATAACACGCTTCAGATGTCATCATGTCATCCATAAAAAAATTGCTTTACTTATACATTTAGGGTTTCAGAGACCCTGGATATAAAGGCAATGAATATTTCACATGCTAAGATTTTCAAATTGTCAATTTGAATGAGTTTTACTCTATTTTTCTGAAATGTGTTTTATGCAGTCATATTGACAGAATTAATATAAACAATATTTGATAAAAATCACACTGGAAAAGTCTGAAATGCTTACTTTTGTCATACTATGTCAGAGGATCATGAAGCAATGTGAAGCGAAGATATGTGAATACTACTATTACTTTTATTTTTTTTATTTTTTTTATTTTTTTGCACATAACTCATCAAGAGGACCCCAGTTACGCAACAGAACACGAGGGCTAAAACAATGTGAGGATAAGCTATTCCAAGGACACTACCCTTCAATATTAAAGGAAAGGTATGATTTTTTTATTTATTTTTTTAATTAGCTAAAAATATACTTGAGCAAACAAACAGTAAATAACATAGAATATCCAAACATTTCACTGTGTTAAAGCCTAACAAATTAAAAAGCTGCTCTCTGTACATTTGTTGATAATTGTGCATGAACAGAACGAATGGAAAATGCTCAAATGTCACAGTGGCAAGGAAAGGGAATAGAGGCTCAAACTATGTGTGTGCAGTTTTGTTTGGAATTGAACTGCATGGATGTTTTCATGTGCGGGTGTCCTCCTGGCCTGTAAGTGTTGTGAGTGTGTGTGATGGGCTGAGATTTGATTAGCATGCCCATGGGTCTGAACAGTGGCTAGAGAAAAGTGTATCTGTGCTCACCATGCCTCAGTACTCCTGTATACCAAGTGTGACCAGCCCTTCATTTTAAACAGCCCCTAGCTGCCCCCCTCCCACCAGTCTGAAGAGACCACAATATTCTACTCACCTCATCATTGGGCTTTTCATCCAACCACATGGGAATTTAGGATATTGCTTGTGAATTATTACTATATTCAGAGAGTACTATAGTGATTATTCATGTTTGGAAATTAATGTTAACCTTAAATGTTAGTTAAATCTGTTTTATGACCAGCTGCTATTATGTCTGAATTATTATATTATATTATATTGTATATCTACAATATACAATCTATATATACTATACATAAATGGAACGCAAATGAGAATTTTTGAATAATGTACTAGTTGCTCCTTTTCATGAAAATACAATTAAATGGGATTTTTTTAAAAATTATTATTACTTGGCACTATTTCTTTTTTCTTCCATAATTGTTTAGTAAATAATGACCTATATTTTTAATGGTATTTTAAAAGTCTTTTATAGTCCACTTATATGATACTTTTCCCCCTTTTTTGTCTCTTATGGATTAAGTAAATATGTGTGTGTATGTACAGTATATATACATATACAGTGGGTACGGAAAGTATTCAGACCCCCT
>NW_015509893.1:12778-13636 GCF_001515645.1 Sinocyclocheilus grahami
CGTACCCACTGTATATATATATATATATATATATATATATTCTTTTGTATTCCACAGAATAGACAGATAACAAAGATTTGGAACAACATGATGGTGAGCAAATGATGACAACATTTTCATTTTGGGTGAAAAAAAATGAATTAAAATTCATTAACAATGTACAAATAAACTTGAAATGACCAAATATCTATGTTTTTCATGCCAAGTGTCTCAGAGTAACATTTCAGCATAATGCTCACTGGAAACATTTAAAGTTAGCATTGGACTCGATACACACATTCATTCCTTCCACTCAAATCACACTGGCAGGTCTTGAAAAAGTGCAGTTATTTTCGGACATTTCATCTTTACCCACATGCCTGGCCTCGGGGCCTTCCAACTTAAGTGTTTATGCTGGCCGTAAACGAGCAAGGTTATTTTCACTTCCTAATGGTCACCCACGACAACCGGCTCATAATGAGCACTTGCCACCGAGGATTGTTATTTTCTTAAGGACCAAATTAAAAAAGAAATCCCAAGCAGCCGCATCATTACAGGAAGCCTAGAGGAACTATTTCCAGGTCATTAGTTTGCTCGCCTGGCCTTCCTGCTTCCACCGACTGGGGAGAAAGGATGTGATGAATTGTGCATCCGTTCAATTTGCGAAGCCACTGTTGTTAATGAGGACTTTCTTCTTCCTTTCACTTTTTCCCTTTCTCAACCAGCCACCACGCTCGCCATTGTCTTGAGGTGATATCCTTAAAACACACTCTGGATGTGATTAATCCTAATTGTATCATTCTCAAAAATAGGATTTCGGGTAATATTCTAAAGATGTATAAATGTGTCAATGTGCTAATTATCAGCTGCTTAGCATAA
>NW_015509894.1:0-234 GCF_001515645.1 Sinocyclocheilus grahami
TATTTAAGGACGGCTGACCTTTCCCATGCTATTAAAGTAGTTTGGCCAAAAATTATTTTGGGAAGTTTGGGATTGGTAAGATTATTTAATGTTTTTAAAAGAAGTCTTTTATGCTCACCAAACCTGCATTTATTTGATCAAAAAATATAGTTAAAACAGCAATATTGTGAAATATAATTACAACTTTTAAAAAAATATATATGAAAAATTCTAATTCTGTTTTCAAATTTAATT
>NW_015509894.1:1208-2703 GCF_001515645.1 Sinocyclocheilus grahami
CACACACACACACACACACACACACACACACACACACAAGCATCCCCATTACATTATTACATGAGCAGCAAACCACCCACAGCTACACAAACTACAGCCAGAAGTCAATTATTAGGTTTTATAGCACGTCTTGGCGGAATGACTTATTCATGGAGTCCTAGTCAGATGAAAATTATACACCCTTTCAATCACCTTCCCTCGAGGGTGTTCTGATAGTGGCAACACAAAAGGAAACTTTTTCACATGCAGACAAGAGAAAAATTATGTTTTGGAATGGCATTTTTGTGTTATAGTTTCTGACGTATGAAGACATTTGATAGTTTTACTAGATGCAATAAATGAATTAATCATGTAATCTTCAAGACGTTGTCATGAATGCATAATTAAATCAATTAAATGTTAATATGTGAATGTAAAATGAAATATTATAAGACTCGTAAGTATGTGGATGAGCACACCATATGGCAAGAGAATGATAGTATATTCTAAGACCCCATTCAAAGAGGTGCAAGTCCAGCTATGTGTGAATTATGTGAGTCAAATGAGCTATATATCCAAATATGCATTATTCATGATATAGTAGGTGAATCTGCAAATTTCGATGTAAAATAGGTACTTTAGGTAGGATGAAAGTTGTCCCTGATGGCTAGACTGGTTTAAAAATGTTGCAATTATTGTTGATGTTTTCAATAATTTATTTGCAATATATGTGAATGTGTAATGAAGGGAAAAATAATTACACTAGTTAGGTTTTGCTAATGTTCTGATACTGATCCTAATGGAAAGTGCTCAAGTGGAATACTGTTGCTATGGTTACCTCCTCGGAGGACCGTGATTTCTATTCTATTTGGTCTATTTGGTGGAAGGTGAAAAGTTTGAAAATGCAAACTGAAATGTTCCTTATTTATTAAGTAGAATTAAAATGGTTTAATGTAGTTTGTAATTGTTTTAAAATTCTTTGGAGAGGAAACATTCTTGATTAGGAGATGTCAGACCCCTCAAAATCCATGTAATAGTTCTCCAACAAGTGAGTCAGAGTGGGTTTGAGCTCGACTCTCAGTTAAGAGTGCTGCAGACTCATGGGATGTGCACACATTTCACAGGTTACAACTCCAACCGTTCCAGACGCTGTGTCCGAATCGATTCACAAGCTCTCTCTCGTTTTCTTTTCTCCTCTTTGTTCCCTGCATCCTCATTCTTTCCTCTGTCCTGTGAGATTTCACACCAGTGTCTGTAGTGATGCATTTGATTGCAGTACACACCTCTGCTGCTCTTTGTGACAGCTATGGGCCCTTGTGTGTGCGCATGTGTGCAAGACATGCCAAGGAGTGACTGAACATCCTCTGAGTTTGCATGTATATCACAATGTCCCTTTACATGTGTCGTCATATTCACAGCTTATTGGGTGAATCTCAGAAAAACAGCTAAGAAAAATCTGGGTCATGTTTCATGCCAAAATGAAAAAAATTATAATAATACAATTTGCACTATAAAT
>NW_015509894.1:6023-6724 GCF_001515645.1 Sinocyclocheilus grahami
AATCAGTTTATGTTATGCAAGGCAAAAGGCGTTTCCATCATGCGAGACGACACATTTAGCTGACTGACATCTCGTCTCTGTATGTTGCGTGGTGTAAAATAAAATCATTTACAGCACAGAAAAGCTTTTATAGATAAAATAAACATATACAAACCTTTATTTCACTGAAGAAGTGCACCAGTAAGGCGGCGCTGAGATTCGCTCTCTCCTGAAGAGGATGCAAAAAGCCCACGCTCTGACTGTCACTCAACAGCTGGGTTGTTTTGTCGGAGTGAGGGGGAGGGGTGTATAGTTTTAGTTGTCAGTGAGATTGGCCCAGCAACTAACCCAATGGCTGGGTAACACAAAAACTACCCAACAATGGAAAAAAACAACCCAACAGGCTCAACCCAGCGATTGAGTAGAAAAAATAACCCAACATTTTTTTAGAGAGTGTAGTCTTTTACCCATACAATTATGATTACAGTGTGTTTAAAATGGGCACTGAAACGGTCCTTTTGTCATAAGAAGCACTTTGACCCGATCCCCATTAAGCTCTGAAAAGCTGGTTTATCAGAATCCGAGAGAAACCCATTCAAGGGGAGAAAGTGAGGGAGAAAACAGCACAGTAACCCAGCAGTGTTTGCCCCTGAAATCAAGCCTCATCGCTTCCTGTATGCTGTAATTTGGCAGTGAAGGTTTGTCCTCTGCTTTGCTGGAGT
>NW_015509894.1:7476-9978 GCF_001515645.1 Sinocyclocheilus grahami
AAATAAAATCCTAATTGTACTAGAATCAAACTCTAATCAAGAGCTTGTTGCAAAATTGAATCAAACTGGGAACCTCTAATACATGTTTGCTTATAAAGACACTCAATACACATTCTTGTTCCAACTGGATTCATCTGATTAGTCTATTGTTTACAACTAGCATTGATCTGCTGCTTTGCATGGCTAAGTATTTTTAACTTCACACAATGTCTTAAAACATAGCACAGCCGGAACGCCCTGTGTGGAAAAGGAACCTCATAAGAGACTAATTTGGAATGTTCTTTTTAGGCAGCAACACTTAATGTGATACTTCAAGAATAGAAGTACATAGCATATTTAATATCCAGTAAAATAATTAAGGGCATCCAAAATTGAATACTGTCTTAGTAGGTACTACATTTGACAAGAAATGAAATCTGTGACTGTTAAAAAAGCATGTTCTATATAGTGAATATGTGTTTAGTATGAATGTACAATTTCCGTCATGTTGTCTTTGTCATGTGACTGATGCTGTCAGGTTGCACCACTTCACTGCCATTCACAACTCTTCTCTCATGGCCTCATGGAATTTTAAAATGAGAGCTTGTATCTTGGTGGATGTAGCAGGCCATCTTTTTGCCTACTATTTTATGAATACTATGAATTCAGACATACTACTCATTTCATGTACTTTTTTTGCCTTATATAATAGGGAAGTAGGCATGTTGGAATGCAGGGTTAATGTTTTCCTATGTTGAAATGTTCACAATGCATCCTAGGATAGAATTTGGCCAAATTTTAAAGGCATCATGCCTATGATGACACAAAATAGGTGGGTAGCTCACTAGGTTTTGGAACAGAGTTAATGTGTTACAAAAACAAACACAAACTGCCACATGCAATGCTACATGCACTGTACTGTAGCAGAAGAAAAATGTATTGAGTAATGAGTGTCCAGAAGGCTATCTAGTGCTTCTTCCTGATAGATCTGTCTCTAACACACACTTACAGAGATACAGATGACCCGAAGCTTCTGGTTCACTTTGTCAACCCTGAGTGTCTGTTATGGATCAGAAATGTCCATCAATCACTCGAAGATGCTCAAACCAGGCCTGATATTTACACACCTAAACACAACACCTGACACCTCTTTCTCTCTCTCATTTTTTTTCACTATTTTTCTCTCTTTCAGACACACACTCTCTTCCTCTCTCTGAAAATCCAAATCCTCTGCTCTCTGGGAGTGAATGGACAGCTTCAGCAGTATTCAGCATGATTTGCAATAGGATTACAGCAGTGAGGTTGTTTGACTCTCTTTGGCAGCAGCAGGGAAGCATTTTCACTGTTCCTTGTGAGATTCAATTGGACTTTAAGAGCTGCCGGAGCCTGTTTACCAGCAGGTGCCGTAATCTGGTTAACCGATGCATATCGCAGTTTAGGACAATGTTTGTAAGTTTGGGAATTCTTTTTGTTTTTATTGAGAAAAGCCCCAAAATGTTCATGCACTTGAACTTATGTATGGGGCAAGAGGCATAATTGTTTGTGTTAAATTGATTTTATTTTATAATAAGAGTGGGAATATCCAGAGCCTTCGAAGAAAGATGTATTTTTTTGAAGTACATTCTCAACAGCAACCTCCACATTATTTTTGTCTTCTTATAAGAGTGGGAATATCCAGAGCCTTCGAAGAAAGATGTATTTTTTGAAGTACATTCTCAACAGCAACCTCCACATTATTTTTGTCTTCTAAAACTTGGTTTAAGCCTTGACATTTTTAGTAGAATGAAAGCTTGTATAAAAGTGTTTATGTGGGTGAGGGAGGTAGTTTACACTAGGATACATATTGTGTGTTTACAGTACAAACGATTTGATTTTCCCTGTGGCTGACAGTGGTATTAAAGCCAGTGTATGAGTATTTGTAGTGCACCCTGTCTTTACCAGGCTTCCAGCAAGTTTCCGAATCATATCTACACTGAAATCAAAGATTCTACGTGACTGAACCCAATCACAGCTGTTCAGAAGATACTGGATGTTTGATTACAGTTGGGATTTTGGACTAATGGTATTTATTTAAACACATGGCCATGACCAAATAATACTAAAAAGAAATTTAAAACCCAGTTTACAGAAGACATTGTTCAGTCTACCCATTAACACAACCCTTTCAGAATGCATTATATTACCTGTAATTTGCATGTGGGCGGGTCTGTGCGCATCCAAGTGAGTGAAAGAACCACTTGAGACTGTATGACAAATTAAAGTCATATGAAACACACTCAAAAACATATAAATATATGTCTGCCCAGATATGATTAGTATCACTGATCTATGGCAGATGGGATGGTGTTGTTTAGTCTTAAGCATCTCATATAGGACTGGCTTCTCTGTGGGCTACAGTGAGAGCTCAGCTAACATGGCAGAGACAAATGCATCTAATTACATTCAGAGGCCTGGACTCATAAAGCCCATCTGAACTGAGACCGGCTCTGGGGCGGATAGCCAATCATTCGAGACCACAGCCCA
>NW_015509894.1:9988-13080 GCF_001515645.1 Sinocyclocheilus grahami
TTTAAGCTAGCTCATTTGATGCTGGAATGCTTTAGAATGGAATGTTCTAGAATGTTTTGTTCCGCCATATCCCTGAATATCTCAAAATTAGCAAAAAAAAAAAAAAAAGTTTTTTTTTTATTTTATCAATTATAAAGACAAGACAAGATTAAAGACATATCATGATGATAGTTTTTGTCAATAATTAAATCTGTTGACAACATAAATTACAGTGTAGGATATTAATGCTCTAGCAATGTTTTAGAAGGAAAATGAACGAAGACCCAAAACCAACAGATTCATTATTTCACTCATTTATATGCTAGTTACATGTTTAGATGAATAAATGTTTACACATCTTTCAAAATGTTTGACAATTAAAATAAAAATCAATTCAAGAGCTAGCTAAAATGTATGTAAGCCTATTTCCGCCACATAATAAATATGTAATTGCAACTTTTACCTTACAATTAGGACTTTTTTTCTTGCAATTCAGAATTGCGAGGAAAAAAGTATGAATAGTAAGATCTAAATTTTGACTTTTTTCCTCACAATCCTGAGTTTACATCTTGCAATTCTGAAAAAGGTCAGAATTGTGAGATATAAAGTCCATTTTTATTTAGTTATTTATTTATTTACCTGTGGTGGAAACAAGTTTCCATAAAAATGATAACCTATTTCAGTCTGAGCAATATAAATGAATATGACATGATGGAATATTGACAGTTTATGTAAAAAAAAAAAACTGTATAATAATACTACTGAATGAAAAATGAATAATCAACCATAAGCTGAAACGGTTACTTTTTTCTCTTCCTCAAAGTTGTTAGGTGATAGATAAAAGCAAATGACGAGTGTGACAGTTTATCTTGTCAAATTATTCCACAGAACAGAGGACCCAGCAATCCAGGATTCACGCACACACTCATACTAACACACATGCGCAGGTACAAACTGATATTTCCCCAAAATGTCACTAGCCTGTCTTTGATCTCATCTGTGTCTGAGATGACAAGGAAAGCAGGTGGTTTGTGATTCAGTCACGCTCTTTCTGACCCAAACAGGGTGAAGAAAGTTAAAAGGTCAAAGGTGACTGGAGGGAAAACGAGCATGCCAGAAGCTTGTGATCCTTACAGTATGTCTAAGAGAGAGTGAGAGAAAGAGAAAGACTTCACAGGAGGGGGGTGAATAATTCTCTCTGAAGTTTTATACATTTATCTGGGAGATGTGAAATAGTCATGCTACTATCTGCCTGTGGAGGTGCGCTGCACTGATCATTCTCCAGCTCTCTCTGTCCCTCTTTTTCTCTGTCCTGCCTCCACTTGCTGCTCTTGTTTATGCTAAAGCATTAAAGCGGTGCTTCAGGCAAAGGCATATAGCTCTTATCATGCCATGTTTGCATTTTAATTCATCTGATCAGGTACCCAAGGGTTGAGAGAGAGAAAGGACATTATCACTCCTGAGTTGTGTTTGCCAGTGGCCTTTCTGTGCTCATTACGGCAGCTGATGGTCACTAGCTGCTGTCGGGTCACATTGGCCGTTTGGTGGCCTCTGATTTGCATGCATTTTGATCTGAACGGTTGGAGGTAAAAAGAGAGGAACAGCATCTTTTGATCTGTCTACTAACTGTAGCTCTGTTTTGCTCTTCACTGCAGATGGATGTATTCAAAAGTGTTTGGGACTTGTATTGTTATTTAAAACTTCATAAAAATATAAATTGTGTTAGATCTTAAAACGAATTACGGCATACAGTAAAATAAAGGCAAGGTTTTCTGTGAAATTCAGTGTTTGGTTTACACTAGATGAAATGGGAACTAAACATCATCCCAAAAGGTTTGAGAATCATCGAGGGATTGCCTTTGGGCCTTTTGTGACTTCCTGTGCTCTTGGAGATGTTTTGGAAGGTCGGCCACTTCTGGGAAGGTTCACTGCTGTGCCAGGTTTTTTCAATTTGAAGATAATGGCTCTCACTGTGCCTCTTACTCTCTTTTTTGCCTTTTAGCATTGGTGTCGGTGATTACATTTTTAGCAATTACAGATTTTTCATGGATGTTGGCTTTGTGAAGTACTGTCACCGTTTTATTCTTTTTTCTTTTTGGTATGGTAACAGGGTCTTCAAGGTAAATTTAGAATTTTGCTGTCACTTTTGCTGCAATAGCTCTGTGTTGTTTGGACATACTGTAATTCATCACTCATTTTGGTTTACTTCTTTCACAGATAAGTGGTGTGCACTATGTGACCAGAGCAGAGCATATATAAACAGTCATTTTAATCAGTGTGTTACTGGGTAAGGTTAGATGAAAAGAGAACTTTCATTTGCTGAGAACCTGACGTAAAGTTACTATAAACCATAGCAAAAATAGACCATATGCTCTTAAGAAGTTTGGATCCTTGACATCTTTCTGCTGACATATTAACAAATGCTCCGTTGCAAACCTAAATCAATAGAGCAGAACAAGATGGATAGATTTAGAAACTGATAATTATACCAAACAGAAACTCAGTGAATTGTTAGTCATTATCTATGCCTTTTATATACTTCTGATATGGTTTTAATTGTCTAAGTAGGAGAGTGCTGGTCAAAGAGCACATGACATATATTAATTCAGATTGTCATTATCTGGTACACATGCTTTGTCACTGCAGCTTTTAAGAAGGAAAATTTGCTTATTAGGCTAATTAAATACTGTTATACATTAATCATATTAGCAGTAGTAAGTGTTTGTTTATGTAGTTTAGATGAGCTGTAGAGCTGAATCACTGTGTAGCAGTGCTTTAGAAATCAGCTATACAAAGACAGTTTATTCTGATCCCTTTGGGTATTTTAACCAAATAAACACCTGTGGCTACATGGTAGTTTGTTGGTTAACAAAGGGAGAGTTCATCCAAAAATAAAAATTCTGTCATCATTTACTCACCCTTCACTTGTTGCAAACCTACATGTGTTTCTGTCTTCTGTTGAACACAAACATTTTTGAAGAATGTTGGTAACCAAACAGTTGAACGTAGCCATTGACTTCCATAGTATTTTTATTCTATTTATTTTTTAATACTATAGAAGTCCATAGCCACCATCAGCTGTTCAGTTACCAATGTTCTTTAGAATATAATTA
>NW_015509894.1:13217-13645 GCF_001515645.1 Sinocyclocheilus grahami
TCAAACAGTTTTGGTTAGTAAGGAATAAAGAAAGAAAGAAAGAAAGAAAAAAAGTGTTTTAAAATATATTTTATATTCCACAGGGAAAGAAATGAGCTCATGCAGGTTTAGAATGGCATGAGGGTGAGTAAATTATGAGAGAATTTTCTAGAAAGAATTTCTAGACATATTTTCCCACATCTGTTATTTCCCTCTTCTTGGAATTCAGTCATAGTAAAGGTCAGGCTGACTACAATGCCAGTCAGTTAACATTGTAAAGTACCTTTTGTGCCTCTGTTGTTTGAGGATGAATAAGAGATCTATCTATCTGTCTATCTGTCTGTCTGTCTATATCTATAACTGGCAGTTAATTACTTACTTTATCCCTATTTCTAGGGATGCATCAATACGATACTGGTATCGGTATCGGGCCCGATACTGAGCTCCTG
>NW_015509895.1:0-1100 GCF_001515645.1 Sinocyclocheilus grahami
CACAAAATAATGTTCTTTCTAGCAACATCATATGACCCCTTTAAAAAATAAAAAAAACTACTAGAAATTACCAAAGCACACAATAAAATTGCTAAAACTTTAACTAAAATTAATATGAAAACTGAAAATATATAAAAATAAAAACTAATTATTAAAAAAATGAATTCTAATTCATTAAAAAACGTATTCTATTAACAAAAACTATAATAGCATCTCAGTGATACTAAAATAACACTGGTTTGAAATCAGTGGCAGCATGTGTTGATGTTTTGTGGAAAATTAGGAATTATTATTATTGTAGTTGTTGTTATTAGTGTAAGTATACCTGTAATAAAGAAAGAGAACATCCTTGATTGGGCTGAAGGTGTTTATTTATTTAGTTATTTTCTTGGCCCATTCAAACTGGAAGGCTTATGATTCATCTTTATGTTGAGTGTATTAAAATGCATTGTCCTTTTTACATTTTGGAGAATAAAAACATGAAGGACATCTTAAAGTTGTCACCCTTCTTCTTAATTTCTCTCAACCAACTTCATTTTATCAACACTATTGTAGGAGTGTATGCTGATGATGCTGTTCCTTCACTATCTACTCCAGCTCCTCCATATTACAGGCTACTTTCCAAACAGACAATATTTTACCATTAACAGTACATTCTGTTAGCAGGTGTAAATAAAACAAAGACTTGCCATTTGAAATATGAAATTTATTTCCCTTTATGTTAGAAGAAGCATGATCTTTTATAAAACATTTGTAATGATGATTCAAATCCGTGTGCAATAATTTCACCACAATACAATGTTTGGAAGCGTAAACAAAGATGTGTTGGTCTAATAAAACTCCTCTACATACAGTAGGCACTGGACTGGAGATTATTTAATGGTGTAGCACTTAATAAAGCTTTTATAACTGCATTAGGTGATTACATCACATACTGTATATCAGCCTATTCTGTATACAGTATGGCATTTTATTATCTGTGTGTATGTATTAGAAGTATTCAATAGGATCCTGATGAGCTTTAGGCATCTGGATCCCGTGCAGCTGGAGTTTTTCTCCACTGTGAGGAAGCGACTTATGAACCCTCAGATGAACAAATT
>NW_015509895.1:2591-3359 GCF_001515645.1 Sinocyclocheilus grahami
CTAATTTTCATTTTTGGGTGAACTAACCCTTTAAGGTAAGCTCATATCCTGGTCTTCAAAGTTTACCTTGATAAAGTAGTTGGTTCCAGCCACAACCTGTGTGGTAAAAGATTTGGCAACGAAAACATCAAACGTCTTCCCTGCCTTCTCTTCTGCATGATGTTTGACCTGAATCAAAAGACAGGGATTTCAGAATTAATGCAAACATGTTTAATTGAAAACAATCTTAATTTGGTCCTAAAATGTGCTTCTTTTTCATAAAACATAATGTCATGTGTTTTGACCTAGACTGAAAAAGCCTGTTTTGCAGGAAGTATGTGATTTGTCAAGTTTGACGAATTACTACGACACACCAGAATACTTCCCCAACATCATGTGAAGATTACTCATTTATTCAAGTTACGTATAAGCATTTATTTATTTATGGGTCTAGACTATGATATACAGTTAGGTCCATATATATTTGGACACAGGTACAATTTTTATTATTTTAGCTGTTGACCAAAACATATTAAAGTTACAGTTATATAATGAATTTGGGCTTAAAGTGCATGCTGTGAGCTTTACTTTGAAGGTATTCTCATCAAAACTGGAGGAAAGGTTAAGGAATTACAGCCTCCCCCCCCTTTTCAAGAGACCATAAGTAATTGGACAGTACTCAAAAGCCGTTTCATGGACAGTTGTGGGCTATTCCTTCGCTATTTCTACATCAATTAAGCAGGTAAAAGGTGTGGAGTTGATTCTAAGTGTGCCATTTGCATTTGGAAG
>NW_015509895.1:3369-3740 GCF_001515645.1 Sinocyclocheilus grahami
GCCATTTGCATTTGGAAGCTGTTGCTGTGAACCACATCATGCGGTAAAAGGAGCTCTCCATGCAAGTGAAACAGACGATTGTTAGGCTTCAAACACAAAACAAATCTCTCAGAGAGATAGCAGGAACATTAAGAGTGGCCAAATCAACAGTTTGGTGCATTCTGAGAAAAGAAGAACGCACTGGTGAGCTCAGAAACATGAAAAGGCCTGGACGTCATGTAGGACAGCAGTTATGGATGATCGGAGGATCCTCTTCATGGTAAAGAGAAACCCTTTCACAACATCCAGCCAAGTGAAGAACACTCTCTAGGAGGTAGGCATGTCATTGTCAAAGTCTACAATCAAGAGAAGACTTCACAAGAGCAAATACA
>NW_015509895.1:3993-9116 GCF_001515645.1 Sinocyclocheilus grahami
AAAAATGTCCAAATATGGACCTAACTGTATAAAGCAATACACACAATGTATGTGTAATTTTCACTGTATGGTTAGGCAAAATTAAACACTTAATAATAGGCTCTTTAAAGACTATATTAAATTCTTCCATAATACAGTACGTCACACAATTTAAGTACATTTAATAAAATATCATAAAATATACAAATGAAATGCAAAGAACTTTTTTTAATTGCTTGTTTGTAACTTTTTAAGCTTCTATAAATACTATTTAATACCAACAATCACTGTTGCAAGCTATTGTTGTACATTTGACAGACATTCTGACTTTGAGTCATTCAGGAAGCTGAACATAGCTATCCTATATTAATAGTTTTTATTTATTATTTTATTGCCATAGCATAGTAACTTCTAGTCATCTAGCAGACATTTTTATCCAAAGCGACTTCCAAATGAGGACAATAGAAGCAATCAAACTAACAAAAGGGCAATAATATGTAAGTGCTGTGACAAGTCTCGGTTAGTCTAACGCAGTACATGTAGCAAGATTTAAAAAAAATTATAAATAAAAAGAAAACAAGTAGACAGAATTGAAAAAGAATAGGGAACGCTAGTGTTAGAGGGTCTTTTTAAAAATACAAATAAAACAAGTCAAAAGAATAGAAAAATAATAGAGAATGCTAGCGTTAGAGGCTCTTTTTTAATTTTTTTAAAGACAAGTAGTAAGAATAGAACTATAATAGAGTGCAAGTGTTAGAGGGTCTTTTTTATGAATAAAATAAAAATGTCAAAAGAATAGAAAAATAATAGAGAATGCAAGTATTAGAGGCTCTTTTTTATTTTTTTTAAAGACAAGTAGTAAGAATAGAAATAGAATAGAGAGTGCAAGTGAGAGGGTCTTTTTTATAAATAAAATAAAAAGTCAAAGAATAGAAATAGAATAGAGAGTGCAAGTGAGAGGGTCTTTTTTATAAATAAAATAAAAAGTCAAAGAATAGAAATAGAATAGAGAGTGCAAGTGTTAGAGGGTCAAGTGTTTTTTCACGTCTTTCTTTTCTTAGAATTAAAATAGCGAGTGCTAGAGTCAGAGGGTCAAATGAAGATGGAAGAGATGTGTTTCAGTGGTTTCTTGAAGATGGTTAAGGACGCCGCTGCTCGGGTTGAGTTGGGCAGCAGGAGGGAACGGTTAATGTGAAAGTCTGTGAAAGTGATCTTGTGCGTCTTTGGGATGGCTCTATAATGCGCCGTTCACTTGCAGAGCTAACTAATAAATAATAAACAGCTTATAATAACTGATAAATACACTAAACTAATAAATACACATCACGTGCATTCCCACATCAGCTGACTTACAGCATCAAAACAAACACAGAAGCTCCAGTCTCACCTCATCGCAGATCTTCTGCACCTCAGCAGTGGCTTGCTTCACCTCGGATGGACCTCCAACCATTGTTGCCATTGCTGTAATGTTTGGTTGATCGGTGTCGAGATGTAGAGAAACTGTGTTTCTGACCGTCCAGCTGACAGAAATGTCACTGCTACAGTTTATATGTGGTATCTAGATCATATGACTATGAGCCATCGGCGGAATGTACCATGTGTTCGGAAGAGGCGGGGGTTGATCAAAAACTATTTTACAACAATTTCACAGAGTTATGACTATAACAGTAATGATATACAACTAAATAATGTATAAAAAAAATTAGTACGTTTTGTTTGAACGTGAAATACACGTATGTATCATAACATCTGATATATCATGGTTATTTCCTCTTATATTTTGGTTTAGACCGACACAAAAGTGAGTGGAAATACAATTGTGGGCGTGGCTTAGCAGACCAGGCGTTCTCTCTGATTGGTGAACTCTGGTGATATATATAATACATTTCCTGTTTTAATTACACACTGTATATGTTCGATACAATGGCTTTAAAATTACTTAATGAAATTATTAACTAGTACATTATTGTCCATGACAGCTGCAGACACATTAAAGCGAGCGACGCAGTCACGCGGTGTGTGTTACTTTTCTCAGCGCTGATCTGAACGGACCGATCACACTCGAGTGTGGTTACTAGATAAAGATTTGTTTTAATTACGTTTAAAGGAATAATTGGGGGAAAACATTGCATGTCTGTATTAGACATTGCTCATTTAAATTAATAGGTTTAAACGGTTATAGTGAAAGATCTCCAATAAAAGATAAACCCCCACACATGCACAAGAGGACGATAGAGAAATCGGCTTTTGAGCCTCCGAGCGCCGCCTGGAGGAAAACATGCTTAATTTCTCACGATAAACGCGATCAGCGACACTTAGATCCGTGTAATCGCCTCAATCATACGTTAAACCAAACACACTGCTTTAGATCAGTCATAGCTGCACCTTTCAGACTTCACTCTATCTGTGGTTAAAAGCGCACGTGTCTTATCTGGAATTCGATAGAGTTGAATAGAGTGATGCATCTGAGTTCAAGTGTGTGCGCTCTTGCGGCGCTCCTGCTTCTGTCAGTCTCAGCAGACAGCTCGGATCAATGTGATGATGGAGCTGACAGCTGCAGTAAATGGACCGAGACCTCTCACAATCGACCTCTAAATACAGGTGAAGTATTGAGCTCTCACTGTATCTGCAAATAATCATGTCTGAAATGTCAGAGAAATGTTTTAAAAATCGACTTGAATGTGTATTTGTATTCCACTGGCTTATATGCGAAACAAAGTAATGTTGTGCATTTAACGAACGTGGGAAAAGTAACATCTGTCATTCATAGTGAGCATGGGAGTTTGCACGTATGGCCAGTGACTCAGGGGTCAGAGAGGGTTGCATCATCTGATGAACAGAGTTGGCTTGGCCATAACCTGCCTGATATCTATGAAAGCCCTCTTCTGTCACATAAGGGGAAAAAAGGATTTGGTCAATTGTAATTAGGAGATAAAATGTTGTAATTATGACACTATTAATGACTAATTATGAGATAATAAGTCAATTAATTACGAGAAAAGGCCAATTATGACACGAAAAAGTCAATAGTATGAGATAGTGTCGTAATTAAAAATAGAAATTATGACAAAAATGATCAGATAAAAAGGCAATTATGACATAGGAAGTCATAATTATGACAAAAAGTCAAAATTATGAGATGTAAATGATGTATAGAGAAATTAATTATGAGATCATTATGAGATAAAGTCGAAAAAGACAAATGAGATGTAAATTATGTGTAGAGAAATTAATTATGAGATCATTATGAGATAAAGTCAAAAAGGACAAAAAGTCAAAATTATGAGATGTAAATTATGTATAGAGAAATTAATTATGAGATAATTATGAGATAAAGTCAAAAAGGACAAAAAGTCAAAATTATGAGATGTAAATTATGTGTAGAGAAATTCATTATGAGATAATTATGAGATAAAGTCAAAAATGACAAAAAGTTGGAGTTATGAGATGAAAAAGCCATAATTATGAGATAAAAAGTTGTAATTGTTATATGAAAAGTAAAAATGATGAGATACTAAATCCTAATTATGAGATAAAAAGTAGAAATTATGACAAATATAAAAACTATGAGACGAAAAGTCATCATTTGAGTCATAATGATGAGATAAAAAGTCATAATCATCAGAAAAAAAGTCAATCATGACATTAAAAAATTAGACTTGTGTCAAAATTACTCATACACTTAGTATGTAATAATTTGAACTCTGTATCTCATAATTATTATGTTATAATTATTTAATTAAATTATAAATTATAAATAAAATAAAATTATAATTATGATTTTTACAAAGCATGATCCCCCCCCCCCCCCCCCGGGGGCTACTGATGGCAAGCTGCCAGTACTTTTCAGAGTTTAGCTTGATAGTGGTTGGCAGTGAAAACATCAAACTTCTTCCCAGCCAATTAATATGTGCAAATATTAATGCAAATGTGTGTGTCTTGAAAATATTGTCTTAGCATTGTCCTAAAATGTTCTTAATTTCTTAAATTTTCATAAAAATATACTTCATTTTTTGTAAAAATTATTTTCATCCATACATGTGATAGTTAGCATATATTACTATATCTTATTCTTATGCTGTATTTATTTTTTTGTGAAAACACGAGTAAAAACCAACTTTCACACAGAGTATATTAGTTTAGTTTGATGAAATACTGTGAATAAATTACATTTTGCAATATATTTAAACAAAAAAACAGTGATTTTAAATTGTAATAATATTTCATAATATTACTGTTTTTACTGTATTTTTGATCAAATAAATGCAGCCTTTGGTGAACAGAAGAGACTTTAAAAACATTCATCAAATTTACCAACCCTAAAAATCGTTCACAAAAAAAAAAAAAAATCGTTGTTAGGTTTGAAATGATAAAATAGTATTTGTAGTTCCAGTTATCTATATTTATCCATAATCAAGGTATCAGATATTAAATGATAAATGATAAAATAAATAATAGATAAATACAGCTTTCCAATATGAATTAGCAGCAGGATGATTTCAATACTCAGATGTGTGCTCACCCGTCGTGTGCTTCAGATGATGTTGTGACGTACGAGCAGCTGAAGGAAATGATGTCCACCGGAAGCGTTCAGCTCTTCGATGTTCGTGAACCAGAGGAACTGGAAGCAGGATTTATTCCAGGAGCCACTAACATTCCCTGTAAGTCACCAACACACAAAGATCTGCACAAACTCACACAGACATGTAGTATCGCCCTACACCAACCCTACCCCTAAACCTACCCCTCACAGGAAACTTTTTTTAACCACCTTCATTTTGTAATACCTGTGTCATACTCATGTCATTATACAAATTTGTGTCCTCATAAACTACCCAAACCAGTGCGCGCGCACACACACACACACACACACACACACACACACACACACACACACACACACACTGGTATTCCCATCATTATGGGGACTCTCCATAGATGTAATGGTTCTTCTACTGTATAAACTGTATTTTCTATCCCCTCACCCTAACCCTGCACCTAAACCTACCCCTCACAGGAAACTATCTGCTATTATAGTAAAAAACAACAACAACACCTAATTCTGTATGATTTATAAGCTTGTTTCCTCATGGGAACTGAAAAAATGTCCCCACAAGGTCAAAATTGACTGGTATTACTATACT
>NW_015509895.1:9126-9617 GCF_001515645.1 Sinocyclocheilus grahami
ATAAATAATAGATAAATACAGCTTTCCAATATGAATTAGCAGCAGGATGATTTCAATACTCAGATGTGTGCTCACCCGTCGTGTGCTTCAGATGATGTTGTGACGTACGAGCAGCTGAAGGAAATGATGTCCACCGGAAGCGTTCAGCTCTTCGATGTTCGTGAACCAGAGGAACTGGAAGCAGGATTTATTCCAGGAGCCACTAACATTCCCTGTAAGTCACCAACACACAAAGATCTGCACAAACTCACACAGACATGATGAGTAACGGTGTTTTTGGTCATGCAGTGGGAGACGTGGAGCAGGCCCTCAGACTGAACCCACATCAGTTTAGAGAGCGCTACGGCGTCCCAAAGCCTGGTTTAGAGGACTCAGACTTTGTGCTGTACTGCCAGAGGGGCGTCCGCAGCCTCACCGCGCTGGAGACCGCAAAAGATCTGGGATACAGCAAGTATATGAACACACACACACACACACACACACACACACAC
>NW_015509895.1:13437-13654 GCF_001515645.1 Sinocyclocheilus grahami
GCTACTGGATCTTAGCGCTACATTTGACACTATCAACCACAACATTCGTTTCAATAGACTACAAAATTATGTTGCCATTAGTGCAACTGCACTGGCATGGTTCAAATCATACTTATCCAACCATCACCAGTTTGTAACCGTAAATAAAGAGGTATCATACCTTTCACAAGTTCAGTATGGAGTACCACAAGGCTCAGTACTAGGACCATTGCTTTTC
>NW_015509896.1:0-1770 GCF_001515645.1 Sinocyclocheilus grahami
CATGTAACGTGTAACAAGAACACCTTAAAATAAAGTGTTACCAAAAGTTTCATTGTATGGAAAAGAGCAGTTTGGACATTCTGCTAAACATCTCTTTCTTTCTTTTTTCTTTTTTTGCATTTCACAGAAGAAATTAAGTACGAGTGAGTAGCCACTGTGTTTTACTTTCTTTTTTTTTGCCAAAGCTTTACTTTAAAGTGCATTTATATTATGATGTTTTAATTATTTGATACTGAATTTAGAGGTAATATATTTTAAATGTACCAAACTGCATCTTTATCATTAAAAATGTGTAATTACAATATATTTAAATACATGGTATACAGTATTTATACAGTATTTAGTTTCAATATAAATTACATAAAAGTATATTTTAGTTCACTATAAATACTTGTCAATACATTCAGAAGTAACATATATATTTAAATATTTTTTCTTATTTTAAAAGTGTTTCTTCACCCACCAGCACCTGTTGAAGAAACCCCCATAAATCTATATCTGTTCTTATTTTCCAGAAACAGAAAAATATGCCATGCAGCCAGTGCATGTGTGTAAAACCAGCATGCGATGAGTCAGAGAAACCTCATATAACAGAGTATATCACCGCACACTTCACTCATCGCTATCATGCATTTTCTACTATTGCCAGAAGTGTCCGAGGCCCACAAATGCCTCTAAATGTTGCTGCGGTTTGACAACACACAAACACATTGATTTGTGACTATAATGAAATTAGGTTATGCGTTCTCACACAACATCAGAAATGTGAGGCTAGAGTTGACACGCTCCTGCTGTCAGTGTTATGAGTCTGTGTGAAATCAGCTCAGGAGTCACACAGATGCTCAACCGGTTCACCCACAGACACAGCAAACAACATTCAGTGCATCAGATGCGTCATTTATTTTAAACAAAGATATGCACAAAAGCATAACACTCCATAAATATTTACTGATAAGTCTACTTCTGGTTTCATTAAACTATAGGATAATGTACAGTCAGCCGTTTATCACTGAGAGGGCAATCAGGATCTTGTAGTAAGTACATCAAATAAGTACATGAACTATTTATTTGAAATCATTGTGCACAAGAAAACAGTCCCCAGAGCTGCATAATAATAGTTTATAAATGTCTAATTGAACATAGGCTGTGGGCTAATAGAGTGATTTGGATTGTGAGGTTGTGCCAGCAGCAGAAGCTGTAATATCATGCATATTTAACGCTCAGTGCTGTGAGGAAACATCCGGAAGTGTTTGTGTTTGTTTGAAATGATGGTGCAAGTTTGAAGGGTGTTTCACCAGAAAGACTTGAAAGATGTTGTATCTTCTTTTTGTTGCAGCATGAAGAACCTAGAGAAGAGGATTGAAAATAGCATGAACTATTACTTTTTATTCAGCATCATCACTCAGTGGGTTATTTAACCATCCGTTACAATGTCTTTGGAAAGCTTTGTCTTTCAAACACATTAAAATGCACAAATTCATATTATTTCTTATTTACCTGAATGGAGGCATTCCCTAAACTTGGTTGTCATCTTTTCACCTAATATGTTAACGTGAAGAATGTCCTGAGATTTTAAAATTAATATTTAATAACTAAGTATCACATTTTCATGTTCATGGTTCTCTGATGTTGGTTAATGGTCACATGACATGCAGGTAAACATGTAAAATAATTTATTTTGATTTTGATTTATGTTATTTTATAGTCAATTATTGATTGGCTTTTCATTAAACTCACAAACCCCTTGTAGTACCTTTATATATATATATA
>NW_015509896.1:4413-5464 GCF_001515645.1 Sinocyclocheilus grahami
TTAATTTAGTTCTTTTATTTTTCCTTTTTTATCTCAAATATTTGAATGGAAGTGTATCACAAAAAGTGCATAGTACTATTTCCACAAACAAACAAAAAAATGACAAAAATGAAATTATTATGAAAAATAAATAAACAAATAAATATTAAGCAAAAAAAAAAATCAACATTGATAATAATAAGAAGAAATGTTATTATTATCATCAATAATATTATATTACACCAAATCAGCACATATTGTCAGGGAAGGAGAACTCGAAATCCAGTTGCAAGTGAAGCACAGTTTGTGCAAGTGGTCAGATGTAGTGATGCACTGAACCGATCCAACACAGAAAGAGAAATCCAGCAACAGCTCGGTAGAATATCCACAATGGTAAGTAATCCAAGGCAGGAAGCAAAACTAGGAACAACAGAGACACTGGAGAAAACGACAAGCATGAGCAAACAACGATCTGACAACATGCACAGCAAACACGAGATAGATAAAGGCAGCAGATAATGCACTACAGGTGCAGCCATGCTGATTAGCTCGTCAGCACCGAGGTTGCCGGAGCAACGGTGACAAGCAATCAGACAGGTGACAACAACAACGCAGACACGCAGGAATGAACACACAGACCCGTGAACCGTGACAGTACCCCTCCTCCTAGGAGCGCCTCCTGGCGCTTCCAGGGGAACTTACCTGGCGATTGTAATCATCGATAAGTGAATGATCCAATTTGTCTCTAGCAGGAATCCAACTCCTCTCCTCCAGACCGGAACCTTTCCATTCCACCAGGTACTGAAATTCGTGTCCCCTCCGCCTAGAGTCCAGAACACATTTTACCGAATAAGTAAGTTCCCCATCTTTGAGTCGCGGCGGTGGGGGGACTGGGGCAGGTGGATTAAAGGTAGAATGAAAAACTGGATTTAATTTGGAAATATGGAAGACGGGATGAATTATCCTGTACACTGGAGGAAGTTTGAGGCAAACTGCCACCGGGCTAATAATCTGTCAGGGATTCATCCCAGTCACCATCCAGGATAATCACCCGATCACAGTCACCTGAGTT
>NW_015509896.1:6792-8019 GCF_001515645.1 Sinocyclocheilus grahami
TTAGAACCTGGACGATAATAATTGGACAAATGAAAGCGACCGAAATATAAAGCCCACCGAGCCTGCCTAGAGTTGAACCTTTTAGCAGACCTGATGTATTCAAGATTCTTATGGTCGGTCGGTTCCCCCGAACTCTCCAACCAATGACGTCATTCTTCCAAGGCGAGCTTGACTGCCAGCAACTCTCTATTACCAATGTCGTAATTGCATTCGGCAGGTGATAAGTGGTGAGAAAAATATGCGCAAGGATGCATCTTGCCATCCGCGGAAGAGTGCTGGGAAAGAACCGCGCCAACCCCCACCTCCGACGCGTCGACCTCCATCACAAACTGACGAGAAGGATCAGGGGCAACAAGAATTGGAGCTGAAACAAAGCAACTCTTTAGTTTGGAAAACGCAGCCTCAGCCGAGTCGGACTACCTGAACATCGTTTTGGTGGAGGTAAGTAGCTAGCTGGCTGTAATTGCGGATAAAACGCTGGTAAAAATGGGCAAAGCTAATCTGGGGTTGGCCAATCTACCACAGTCTGAACTTTGTCAGGATCCATGCGCACTCCCTCAGACGACACAATGTAACCTAAAAAAGGGACAGACTGTGCATGAAAAACGCATTTCTCCGCATTGACAAAAAGCCCATTCTCTGGTAGCCTCTGAAGCACTAACCTGACGTGCTGAACATGTTCCTGGAGAGAGCAAGAAAAAAATCAATATCTCATCCAGGTAGACATATATGAACTGATTGACCATGTCTCTCAGCACATCATTGACCAGTGCCTGGAAGACCGCGGGAGCATTGGACAGCCCGAACAGCATATCAAGATACTGAAAGTGCCACCTGGGGGTATTAAAAGTGATCTTCCACTCATCCCCCTCCCTTATGCGAACCAAATGATAGGTATTATGAAGATCCAACTTTGTTAAAAAGTTAGCACCCTGCAGACTCTCAAAGGATGAAGACATCAATGGCAAAGGATAAGTATTCTTTACTGTGATGCTGTTCAACCCCCGATAGTCAATACAAGGACGAAGGGAACCATTTTTCTTTTCCACAAAGAAGAACCCTGCACCTGCAGGAGAAGAGGAAGGACAGATGATTTTGGCTGCCAGATAATCAGAAGTATATTTCTCCATGGCCTCCCTTTCCGGAGCGAAAAGCGAGTATAACTTGCCCTTAGGTGGAGACATACCTGACAATAATTCTATCGCACAGTCCTAAGGACGATCTGGA
>NW_015509896.1:8096-9196 GCF_001515645.1 Sinocyclocheilus grahami
AAGAGAAGCAGCCCGAGACTTACTGAACACTCCCTTCAGGTTAAGATAGTCAATGGGCACGTTTGACAGATCTATATGTTCATCCTGTAACACAGAATAAGACACAAAAGAACAAGCAGACAACAAACACGAAACATGACGAAATTCACTCCAGGAAGAAACAGTGTTCTGGCACCAATATATGTTGGGATTGTGGCGTGAGAGCCAGGGGTGGCCCAAAACCACAGGAGCCAAAGGGGAGTCAGTCAAGAGAAAGGAAATGGTCTCAGTGTGGTTGCCAGAAGTGATGAGACTCACCGATTCAGTGGCATGGATGACGGATGGATGAGACTGACCGCAGAGAGTACTGACAGAGATGGGAGGGTTGAGCGGAAACCACAGGAACTCCTAGCTTAAGCACCATCTTACAGTCCAAAAAATATTACCCTCTGCTCTAGAGTCTATTAAGGCTTTACAAGTGAATCGGCCCGTCTGCAGTTTAACTGAGAGAAGAATAGCAGCAGAAGAGGACTTTTCGAAAGTAATTCCACTCGTCAGTAACCTCCTACCTACTGACAGGCTTTGGCTTTTACCGGGCACAGCGCCGCAATGTGACCCGCAGTATAGACACAATCCTTGGGTCCTGCGTCTCTCCTTCTCCTCCCGTGAAAGATGAGTTCTGCCCACCTTCAAATGAATGACATAACAGGGGCTCACCAGAGTAGACAGTTGGAGGCGGTAGACGGGGTTCAGCATGCCGGCTGGTGTAATCCACAGGTGGAACAGTAAGGGGGTTGAGCACAGTGGGCTGTTGGGCAGGTTCTGCCTTTAACTGTTGGAACTGAGTGGTTAGATCCGAGACTTGTGTTACTAGGGCCTGAGCGGCACGACCAGTAGCCATGATCTGTTCCTCCTGCTGTTCCATACAAGTATTGCTGCTGGTAAGAATGTCTCTAAGTTCCGCAACACTTGCTGGATTCATCCTTGGTCAGATCGTTCTGTCAGGGAATAAGAACTTGAAATCCAGTTGCAAGTGAAGCACAGTTTATTGACAACAAATAGTGAAATAAAGCACGACAAGCATGAGAAAACAACGATCTGACAACATGCACAGCAAACGC
>NW_015509896.1:12842-13191 GCF_001515645.1 Sinocyclocheilus grahami
GTTGATGGACATCTTGCTCCGGCCCCACCAAGCCTACGCCGTGGCATACCTGGATGATGTTGTTATCCACTCTGAGGGTTGGGAGACTCACCTGGAGCGTCTACGGAGGGTGTTGATGGAGCTCCGGCGGGCTGGCCTGACGGCCAACCCCAAGAAGTGCCACCTCGGCCTCACCAAAGCAAAATACCTGGGGTACAAGATCGGAAAAGGGCTCATCATGCCCCAGGACAAGAAGGTCGAGGCGGTACAGAAGTTCCCACGTCCCGCCAACAAGACGCATGTACAAGCCTTTTTGGGGTTGGCGGGCTACTACCGGTGTTTCATCCCTAACTTCTCCTCTATAGCCTGC
>NW_015509896.1:13208-13634 GCF_001515645.1 Sinocyclocheilus grahami
CACTCTGAGGGCTGGGAGACTCACCTGGAGCGTCTACGGAGGGTGTTGACGGAGCTCTGGCAGGCTGGCCTGATGGCCAACCCCAAGAAGTGCCACCTCGGCCTCACCAAAGCCAAATACCTGGGGTACAAGATCAGAAGAGGGCTCATCATGCCCCAGGACAAGAAGGTCGAGGCCGGAAACTCTCCCCCGCGGAGACCAGGTACGCCACCCTGGAGAAAGAGGCCCTGGACATAAAGTGGGCAGTCCTGGAGTTAAAATATTACCTTTGGGGCCGCCGGTTCACCCTCGTTACCGACCATGCGCCCCTACAATGGATGTCCAGGGCGAAGGACACAAACGCCCGGGTGACATGGTGGTTCCTCGCACTCCAGGACTTCTGCTTTCACGTGCAACATCAGGTCGGGGCCGATCACGGGAATGCGG
>NW_015509897.1:0-260 GCF_001515645.1 Sinocyclocheilus grahami
TGTTACACCAAATACACAAAATAATGATCTTTAAAAAGCATCATAAGACCCCTTTAATTGAACAGTTGTAAAGTTGCTGTGCTCTTTCCATGTGTGTGTGTGTGTGTGTGTGTGTGTCTTCCTTATAAAAGCTAATGAAACCTGTAAAATATATATATATATAAATTAATAAAATCTTAAAATGCCATTTACATTTTTCCCAGTTATTAAACATTTTAGCAGGTAGCCTATAGAATTTGAGTTTTCAATTCAATTTTATT
>NW_015509897.1:3922-5181 GCF_001515645.1 Sinocyclocheilus grahami
GCATAAAACAAGAATTAAAAACAAAAAAAATAGATGAATAGAAAGTTACAGTACAATATCTGCACAATCTGCCTTTAAGTCCATCATTATGTGTGTATTTTGGTGTAATTGAATGGCAGTTTCTCTCTGCAGATGATGAGGTTGTGGGATGTGACAGCATCTGAAATGCAGTGTGTCTCTTCCAATTGTTTATGTAAAAACTGTTTTGTTTGTTAAGGTCAAAAGTAGCAAAAAATGGACAGTATTTGATCCCTTCACAAAGGTGAAAGTGATAGTAAGTCATGAATTAGCGTTAATGTTTTACATTTAAAAAACATTACAGCTTAACATAACGCTTACAGCTAATAATGCAGGAGACAGAAAATTGTAAAATAATACACATTTGAGGTTTAATCATTTGAGAGCAATATTTCCCAAGAATCTTTTAGCCACGTTTGGTCCAAGTTCAGGCCACAGCCAACTCGATAGCTACTGCAAGGTTACAGCCCAGTTGTTGAGCAACAGACAACCAATCATAAACTATACAATTCTTACCTCACTAAATGATCATGTGTTTTCTTTGTACACTCAGATGAACTTTCACGCGCTGTTTAGTTTCAGAATCTGACAGAAAAATACTCCCAAAGTGACAGCAAACAAGTTAACTGGAATCAGCAGTTGATTGTTTTTGCTGTATTCATTTACAGGAATTCACTCGCTGGAGGACACTGTGCTGTTTGTTTCCAGCTGCTGCGGTAAATCACTTGCTGCACTCCCATTGGTAGTCGCTGTATCTTCACTGTGCTTGTTACTTTGTCACATCTGAAATGAGGTCTAGTCTCTTTGTAGCTGTAAATCGGTATGAACTCCCGTTTAGGAGATTTAAAACAGCAAGAGAGGAAGAACGTTGCCACTTTCACAAAGAGACACTTAACAGCCATTAAAACAGTATTCGAGGATTTGTCCAATCAATGTCATGGCCTCGTACATATGCAAATTATAACGTTATGCCTTGGTTTGCAAATGTACAGTGTAAACTCTTGAGAATAACCAGGGCTTAATTATTTGCCCAGGGTAAAACCTGTGAAACGTGAAACACGAAAACTCAGAGTAAAGAACACAATTCCAAGTGTTTAAAACCGGCTGGCCTAACTTAAAACTTCAAGCCTCTCTGAGTGTCTCCATGATGCGCGCGCTCGCTTGCTCCCACTGGCGTCTCCTATTTCACAGCTCTCCCAAATTCTTGGATCCGGAGGCTGCGCAGTCTCAGCTCAAGCCCC
>NW_015509897.1:13267-13622 GCF_001515645.1 Sinocyclocheilus grahami
GTATTTACGGTAGTTTTGTGGCAGCATAGCATGTGTCTGTGAAGAGATAATCTGCTCTACTGACTTTTGTCTGACTTTATTTAATTTCCCTCCTTTTCTGTGTGTGACCTGAGTTGGATACTTGTGTACATTTTTCCTCACTCGATCCCCATGTATGTGGACAAGTGTGTTGGTGCTTGAGGCATTTTTATTAAACCCGGGAAAAATACGCCATTTTCTCATCTCCCGTGAATTATTCTCTTCCAGCACCACACAGTTTTCCCATCTGGAGTCTTCTCCCACCACCCTCCCATAATTTGAATTGCCCAAGCCTCGTTATATGAATAATCACATCAATATATTATTCCAAGGTTGT
>NW_015509898.1:0-1491 GCF_001515645.1 Sinocyclocheilus grahami
CACACACACACTTAATGGTCTCCAGGTGAGCAGGAATGCTGTGTATAAAGTGTATCACTGGTGTGACTGTGTATTTATTGGTGTGTGACTGTAGCATCAGTGAGATGCGACGGCAGCGATTCATCACACACTTTTTTTGTAAATGAGCAACAGACTCGGACTGAAGTCCAGAGCGCTCTCATGCTCCATAATTACTGAGAGACACACCGACCAGACATGATGCTGTGAGACTTACACACAGAAACACATTTCATGTCAGATCTCGACTGTGTGCTGCTTCAAAAAACCAGCCAATCCACAACAACACTGCAAGCAGCATAAACCACGACTCCTCACATCAGCCTGTGCTGATACTTCAGACAGATCGTTCATAAAGAAATATCACAGCAACCACCCACAACAGCTTAGCAACATCTAGGGATGGGCGACTTGGACTTAAAAAGATTTCACTATATTTTCTGGTATTTACAGTGATAACGATATCAATGACGATAGTTCATATGCATCCACTGGGAGACAAAAAGAACCCTCCTGTTTCTTTAGAGAGAAGTATTGTCTTCCCTATGTTTACCAAAAATAGGGTGCTGTGAGCACACACGTAACGTAATGTTTCATTCATACTGGACTCCAGAGGGCGCCCTTGAGCATAAACTCCACATATGCATCACAGAAGTAATAGAACTGATCAAACATGTAGACAAACACATGATTTCTGCCTCATTCTGTGATTTGAAACCACTTCTGGTCACAAAAAGAAGTTATTTCAAACAATCGATTGATGTGAAGTGAATCTGGAGTAAAAGTATATCAATAAATGTCTTTGTTGGACAACAGGTTTGTAAACGGGCTCATACACATGCACAGCTTTATCGCACTCGTGCTTCTGTAGTACATTTATTCATTGCACAGACCGATTTTGTTTTGCTGCACTGTACAGTCCTGAGCAAACCGGTTCTAGACTGTAGAAGGAGCGATAAACTCCGCACTGTCGCACACAGAAATGTGTCAACAATAAGACGCCCCATTCATCATACTGGGCTCTCTCTGCTCTCCACCCAGAGGGAGATGGTAATTAAAGCCAAAATGCCAAATGATGCTTGGCTAAGCACAATTACAGACAGCACTGCTGCTAAATTTAGAGCCCATCTTCAGCTAAAGGGGCCATTTACTGCGACTGCTGCGCTCACAGCGGTCCTCCGCTGCAATAAGACGAGCTGGTGTGTCGGCTCAGGAAATTAGAGCATTTTGTAGGGCAGTTGAACATGCTATAGCGAGGCAAAATAGACACAAAATGTCACCTTTCCACATCGGTCTCGCCCCCCGGTGCTCAGAAACGAGCATTCTGGCTTCATAGCGCGCAAAGAGGAGTGGGAAATGAGGCTGTGCTCGCTCCTTAATCTCTGGGGCTTGTCCACGGCATAACGCTGCGGGATAATTCGCCGTTATCCGACAGAGAGGAATGGAAAATAAGGTGCTTATGAAAATGAATGA
>NW_015509898.1:2004-2834 GCF_001515645.1 Sinocyclocheilus grahami
ACTCGCAATTCTGACTTTCTCACAATTTTTTTTTTCCAATTATGAGTTTATATCTCACAACTATTACTTTTTTTCTTGCAACTCTGAGTTTATATCTTGTATTTCTGACTTCTTTTCTCATAACTGTGAGATATAAACTAGCGATTGCGAGTTATAAAGTCCAATTCTGAGGAAGAAAAGGAGACATTTTCTTTTGTATTACAATTTATATAATTAGTTTATATTGCAGTTTATATCACGCAACTCTGAGAAAAGTGTAAAACCTGTGAGATAAAAAGTCGCAGTTGCCTTAGTAATTTTTATTCAGTGGTGGAAACGGGCTTCCATAGAAAGCTGTGCATTCGGCCCGCTCGCACCGCTGCTGCTTTAATCTGACGCAGAGAAACACTGACTTCCTCTAATCACATTCTTCATATAAGTACAGCAGAACTGAACAATCTTTCAGGCTTTAATAAAGCCAAATCATCTGTCCAAAGCAGGAACATAACACAATAGCATCATCAACAGCAGTGAAGAACATCCAGCAGTCTGGTCTTTACCAGTAATTCACCGTTCACCCACAGCAGTGATTTCAGGCCCTTCAGCTGAACATGAGGCTGGATGGCGCTGGAGGTGATGTTCCTCAGAACGCTTTTAGACATCAGCTGGACTGACAGTGAATTACGGGTGACAAGACCTAACGATCTGCTGCCACGACACAAAGCAAAGGAGACGCTGATGGTCTGCTGTGCATGTGGAGATGCTCATGTCTGACCCCAGCACGCAGTGCTATCATAACCTTCAGGCCTCTCACTGACGAGCACACAGCTCACCTTGAAGGACTCCATGTC
>NW_015509898.1:9628-9888 GCF_001515645.1 Sinocyclocheilus grahami
GTTACTTTTTGTCACCTGAGCTGGGCTTGCTTATTTATTTTTAATTACAAAAAAAACAAAAGTTATATTTTTGGAAACTGTAAAGGCCCTTTCAGACCAACAGTGAACTGAAGGAGACGTCGGTCTCTGCACTCACTCCTGATTTATCAGTCAATAAACAGAAAAACAAAGTAACCTGCGTTACGTATTTGAAAAAATAACTCCGGTATTTTCTTGTAAATTTAAAAATAATGTGTTACTTTACTATGTACTTGAAATAC
>NW_015509898.1:11101-11996 GCF_001515645.1 Sinocyclocheilus grahami
ACTTCTGTAAGAAATATTGCTCATTAGTGTTAATGCGTTCACTAAGGCTAAATAATCATTCTTTTGCACTTTAATCGGCTTGAAACATTTGTTCACTTTATACATTTTTGTGTATTGCTTTACTGTATTTTCAGCTCTTTTTGTTATAAGAAAACTCTTTCGAAACCGGTTACATTATTTCCGAGTTATTTTTTTATTAATACCGAGTGATAAAAGCTTCAGCAATCAATGTGCTCAGATCTGGTGTTCGTGCTCCTCAGAATCACTCTGTGTTCATATCAACTCTGATTATTACGTCAGGAGGAATAAATGACAGATATGAATGGAAAGATCGGATCCTGAAGGACGACACCGTTATTGAACTGAATCGATCTGAATCTTCTGTTGTTAAAATTGATACATTTTGCAACATTAACACTTTTAAGTTCCTGTTTATCACTATGAAGCTGCTTTGAAGCAATCTGTGCTTTACAAAGTGCTATAGAAAGAAACGTGACTTGATTCAGAGCGTGCTTGAAGTTTAATTCTAGTCCAGTTCATTTTAGATATCTGTGGTTATTTGAAGTCTAAAACCAGACCTTTCCCTTCGTCCTCGACTGCGTTCCTCCCCAGAATCTCCTCGCCGGTCTCCGTGCGGCAGCAGAGCTTGAAGAACTCCGTGAGGAACTCACCTGAGGAGCGAGACATCATCACACTCATGCAGCTCTCAGTGCTCACGTGCTGTGTCTGTGTCAGCGTCTCCTCTTACCCAGCAAGCACTGCGGATTGTCTGCTTTCCGCACTCGAACGGACCAGTGAGGAGCCTGAAGAGGATCCAGATCGCTGAAAAACAGACGCAGAGCTGGAGTCAAACTAACATCTGCAGCGTTAAACCTGTCTGTCTGTCATAAACACC
>NW_015509898.1:13162-13620 GCF_001515645.1 Sinocyclocheilus grahami
AAGTGTTTTTAGTTTTTTTTGCAGTGTGAGCAAAAGCTAAATGAAGCGTGTGAGAGCCGTTCGCTGTCTGCTGGAGAACACTTCTGTTCATCTGCTTCAGAAAGCTCTCGCTCTCCTTCAGAAGTGAGAGCTGACGATCAGCACAAGCTCACACGCCAGAAAACAGCAGCGAGTGTTAATGTGACGCTACGGCTCGCCAGCAGCACTACACTAAAAGGCGTAAAATAATGCCTCCTCTCCTCTCCTCTCCGGAGCTGTGAAGAATCATGAAGGGTGACAGGTTCCTCAGGAGCTGACGAAACATGCATCTCGTGCTTCATGCATATTCATGAATTACTCAGTCCTATAAAAAAGTAATTAGAGCGCCGTTCTATTTTCATCATCCGAGGAGCACAAAATGTCTCTTTCACAAAAGCGGTGTGTGTGTGAGAGTGTGTGTGTGTGTGTGTGTGTGTGTG
>NW_015509899.1:0-3783 GCF_001515645.1 Sinocyclocheilus grahami
ATGTTGCTTTGCTATAAAGCCTGAAGGGATTGATCAGCCTACGCTCTATGCCTAAATGAGCTGCAATGTATTTTCTTTAGTAGTCTGTTTACCCTGCATAAAAGTGATAAATATAACAACACGTAAAAAAATAATAATAATTCAGTCAGAATGTCATGTGTCATGTACATACATCAACTTGTTAATTGCATATTAATTACACACATTAATATTCCACGTATTAATCATAACTTTGAGTCTTGTAAACATCTGAATATCCACTGAATGCTATTTTTATTTTTTTATGTGCGCATGGCTGAAGGTATAATTCTGGGTAGGCCTATTATCACATAACCATAAAACGAGAAAAATATGTGTGTATATATGATAATTAATATAATAAATCCTTCTATGGTTTAAAGGGGGCTATGATTCATTAAGTACATTATTTTGTTATTTTTAAACACTCAGTCAGTAGTTAGCCTCTTTGAAAGACTAGCTGAGAAAGGATTTTTGCAGGTGGACCACATGCCGTGGTTTTGGTCTGACTTAGCATCGTTTGAAAATAATTCTTTGGCAATATAGAGATGATATAGCTTAATCAGGTTTCGATGCGAGGCTGTGAGGGTAGACTGTCATAGTCTTTAATATGACACGCACTGTGTAAAGGCCAGATCGTGTAATTTTCACAACTCACAACTTTCAAAACTGTTTTATGGAGTTTTGAAAGTGTTTCTCAGATGAATGTTTCGTTAGCTGAACAAACGGTGTTATTTCACAACAGTTAAATGAGCGCACTGTTTATCCCTCATATCCTCGTTTTCATTGTCAGATATGACTGATATTGACAGAATGATCCAATTTAGCACTCTTAGGGAAATATGATAATGTTTTGTACTTATCATTTAAAATCTGGCAAATTTTCAAATTGTTTGTCATAAACAAACATCTCAGAGAAATGTTATGGGTTTTCAAATCGGAAAATATGACTTTTTATCATGAACCAGGTCATAGTTTTCATACGTGTCTTCTGTAGAGGACACCAGGACAACATCATGTTAATCAGGCATTTTGAGGGAGACATAACAAGTCAATAGGGAAAGAAATAATAGATCAATGTTCCTATGAAATATGAGATACTCTTATGAAAATGTTGCCAAGTCATTACTCCCATTATAACACTTCTTTTTCATTAATATGCAAGAACACATTAATATGCAAATTAGATACATTGTATAGAATGGGAAAACCAGTTTATGGACATTTTATGCACATATTCCATAAAGTACAGCAGCATATTAAATCATTATGTTATTTCTTTCATAGTTGTGCATCATCTTTGTACAAAGTTTGGCTAAAAAATAGCCTGAAACCTAAAAACTGATAAAACATTGTTTTTGCTTATATACATGCCTTTTGATATCTATTTGTCTTTTTGAATAACTTAGACCTGGCGTCCCCTACAGAGGACATAGAATAAAATATGAATAAAATCACATAAGACTATAAAATATATTTTTTTCAAAAATGCTTTTTCTCCATTTGTTTCTTATGCTCCAACCAATGTAATGACAAAAAATAAATAAAAAAAATGAATTCACAAAACTTTTTTTCTGGTTCTCAGGAGGATATGCATCATGTAGAATACAAGCTCCACAACAATGCAGTGGCTAATGACAAGTAGACTGTAGACACATTAAATAATACACTGTACCATTTGATTCTGACATTGTGTATGAATTAGTGTATATATGGATATGATTCAGTTTCAAGCGATGTTCTGAGCTTCAACAATCAAGACAGTTTGTCAAACACTCTGGAAGTTGTTTATTTCCAGTAATATTAAGACACTCTTGATGTTTGGACAGAAGATGGCGCTATGCTGCAACCTATTGAGCATCATTGGAATCAGTGATAAATTGTGTAATGACACAACTCGTCCACTAGGGGCAGGCGGAAGCTGACCTCGCGGACGGCGCTGAATCAAAGAGGAAACGGAAACAAACAGAAAATACAGCAATTTTTCACCATTTCAAGTCGGGCTAGGTACAAGAGCTCAACCTCATCAACGATTAAAGACCAGTTAGAGTGGATTCTGAGGTCTTGAAAACGAGAGCGCGAGTGTTGGCCCTCACAGTTGTTTTCAAGAGTGAGTATATGAAACTACAGCGTTTCTCTGAGTGCCAGCGTCAATGTTTTTTTTCCACGTTAACATGAGCAAAGGCCATAAAGCCTCTGTGCTCTTCTATACACTACCACTATTCGCTATTATTTATCGAAAAATCATGGATTTTATGCTTCTAGACATGTTGACAGAAGAAACTCAGCCTCGTGTTGTTGTTTTTTAGTTATTTTAACTTGATTTTTAAACTAGAACCTTTGGAACTGTACTAGAATTAGTCATGTTTATTTTTTATTACCATTTAAACGATGCGTTACGAGTAGAAATACTTTAAAAACTTTAATATGATATTTAGAAAGTTAGTGTTATGTTGCGTTGATGCATATATAATGGTAAACAATTGTACTTATTAACGTTTAAATGTATATGTATTTTATATGAATGTTGTAAAGATTATATGGTTCTGTTATATGATGGTAAGTCTTTGTTTCAAGAAGACAAAACGTCTTTGTCAAATGCTGCCTGTTGAATTGCAGTAACCTTACTATGTAAGATAACCATATGATTCATATGTACGCTAATACAGTCGTATGCTTTAAATAACATCCAAAGCATTTCCGGTGTCATTTACGCAGTTTTCTCCGCTAGAAATCTGATATCGTTGATACATTACAGCTCGTTTACACGTTGACTTATGTCTGCGCAATTCTTGGTATTTGCTAAAAATCTAATATTATTCTGTGCACGTTATCGAGCCTTGAGTTCGCGAACGCTGCGAAATTCTGACCGTTTATTGGTCGAGCAACAGACGGGGCGAAGCCAATTGGGCATTGACGCCTCTTCTCGGGCTTTGATTGGCTGACGCCGTTTTGACGCGCTAATCTGATTGGACGGTTCGCTCTAGCCGCGGCGCGTAATTGGCCGCTTGAGACGTCAAGCGCACGGGTTTCCTTCCTCTTTATGGGGAGCGTTTGCTTTTTAATGCCAGTTGTATCGTGGGGCGCGGCCCATTGAACAATCTAGAACACTAGATCAACACTATCGAGCCCTATCGGATTTTCTGAAAGACTGAAAGTATTTTGTTCGCAGGTTTCTCGCCGTGATCTTTATGTGAGGATCGCGACGGAAGGAGAGACGCGGGGCTGACAGACAGAGAGAGAGGCAGGTGGAGATCATTGTGTCTTCTTGGATCTGTGCTCATCATCGCAATTGAGGTCTCATTGTCTGGTCCTCTGGTCCACAACAGGGATATAAACTGCATCAGGAGGCATTTCCACTGCTTTGAACCTTACCACATAGGTGCCCGTCAGGCTGAATCATGGAGGCCATTGCCAAGTATGATTTCAAAGCAACTGCAGATGATGAGCTGAGTTTTAAACGTGGGGAAGTGTTGAAGGTAAGTCATGATTATTTAATGTGTGTCAAAATATATCCACGTGAGCACGGAGTTGGGGCTTTTTATCTTGATCAGAATGTCTGTAAGTGCCTTATTGTCTCATTACTAATTAACTACTGTAACAGTACTTACAGGCCATATTGCATCTGGACCAATTGGTTTGTTAGTTATTGATTAGTTTTATTGTTTGGTCTTCTGTTCATATGCCAGGAAAAATTATTTGCTGTTTCGTGAAGTCGGATGGATGATTATGTAAGGAAGTAGTTTAAAAATTATATATATATAT
>NW_015509899.1:8746-9500 GCF_001515645.1 Sinocyclocheilus grahami
TTGTTTTGAAATGGCATCAGGAAGAAAGCACACTTTTGTGCACAATAAGAGAAACTGTCTTCAATTTTGCTGATCATCAGTCACAATGACAACTTTATCTTTAAAAACACAGTTTGCTCAACCTCGTCAACGAGGTGTTCTGGATCTCTCTGACATGTTTTATTGGTGCGTTTATGGGCTAGTTCACACGGTCCCAACAACCATTGCGCTTTGGTGTTTGTTAGAACATTGTGCAGTAAACATCAAGTTACTTTATCATGAGTTTAGGACACTTACTGGCTCCAAATTCAACCACTTCCCACAATTCCTTCTGTCTTTTTTGCAGTCTAATGGAAATGCCCAAAGAGGAGCTTGTTTACATGTTCTTGTCAAGATGTTTAGTGCTGTGTGTTCTTTTTCTATTTGCGCCTCTGATTTTTATGAGGAAGTGATTCTTCAAAGCGTGCAAAAAATAGACCAGAAGTAAAATATCCAGAAGCGAGATAAGCTATCTTTAATATCTTCTGTCAGCATTATATTTTAAACTAGATTTACATTTTGAGATGAAACGCGAGTGGTGTTTGCCCATGCAGAAGTCACCGCCACAATGCAGCAGGGTTCTTGGTGGTTGAAAAGGTGATGCTTTGCAGTTGCTAAGGTCTTCTGAGTGTTTTTTAGTACATCTTTTATGTAGCCTTTTGTGTGGTGATGTCTGTGTTTATGCAAAAGTGGCTCCAACTTTGCCACATTGCTGTTCATATCTTCTTTTTTTTTT
>NW_015509899.1:11312-12281 GCF_001515645.1 Sinocyclocheilus grahami
TTTTTTTTTTTTTGCTCAAAAATAAGAAATTAAAAATATTTATTGGGCTTGTGTTCAGTTTAGAAAGTTTTTCCTGTTTTTACCTTGTGATGGACATACAAAGAGGCAGGGAATGCTGTGAAATAATGCACCAGAGTGGATTTAAACACTGTCCTCTTGTGTATGAATTTTGGTCCATTAGTCAGGAGGAGTAAGTGCATGTATTCAGACACATTATGATAGTGCTATCATGCTTTTAACAATGCTTTAAGACACCAAATATATCGGTATGGTCCTCTCTGGCTTTTAAGGAGCTTAGACTTTGTGACGGTGATCTCACACATTAACACTGTATACTGTAAAAGTATTTTTGGTTGTAAATCAAGGACTTCTGGGGGGTTTTGCCTGCTGCCACAATAAGAGGAACAGCCCAATTTTTAGTTTTAATGTACTTATTATTAGTAAGGTAAGTGTTGTATCCTCTCATTTTCACTTTCCTCTTCTGGTTTTGCTTTTTATAGCTGATTGGACGGCAGAATGTTTGTCTTAAATGGACAACGGTGGCTGTTTTTCTTGTAGTATATTGCAGAATAAACATTGATTGGCTGATAGTTGTCGCTGAAAGGCCAAGCATTTTGGAATTGACCTTTTCATTCACTCTTAATTTCCTCCGTAGAGGCTGATTGAGCAGGACTGCTCTGTTTATTGGCTGTCTCATCTTTGATGAGATGGAGAGGAAGGCAAAATGTTTGCCCGAGGGGTCGTTGTCCAGCTGACACAAATGGGCCGAAGAGTTTGCACTGCTGTTGAAAAACGCCCAGTGGCTATGTGCACGTCTTCCTGGGATAGAAGAGCTCTTAAATGAGTCATTATACTCCAGACTCTTTATTCTAGAAATAACCAGGAACATTTTTTCCAAAAGGAATGAAGAGATTTTATTGCAGTACTCTTGAGTGATTCAAAATGCAGTACAGCAGAGATAAAGGTTGC
>NW_015509899.1:13407-13619 GCF_001515645.1 Sinocyclocheilus grahami
ACGATAGTATCGTGTATCAATGATAGTCAGAGATATCGCCTGTGGTTGATGCCTTTGACGATAGCAAGATGATTATTATTATTATCAGGCTAGTAATACTTTCTAATTAATATTAGGGCATATTTGTTGCATTATTTATTTTTCCAATTATAACCAATCACACACAGTTATGCTGAGCTTATGAATGCAATGGCCAATCAGAGGCGTTCAGA
>NW_015509900.1:0-1371 GCF_001515645.1 Sinocyclocheilus grahami
CAGATAAACATCACATTTCATTTTTGGGTGAACTATCCCTTTAAGTTTTGCACAGAGGTGACTGACTGTTTTACAAGATGCCAATCAGAAGATCACACATCATCTGAAGTTTCCATGCTTTGTAGGCTACGTTGTACATACAGTGACCCAGCACACACAAAACCAAGTGTATAGTTCCCATTCGGTTATATTTGCAGCTAATTCAAAGATGAAGACAACCTATTTAGGCTAGTCCTGAGGATTCTGTGGCAAATAAGTTTTACAGAACGTTATGTTCAGGTTTTATTTTCATAACGTACAGGGGAAAATGTTGGGAGACAAAATAACAACCCAATAACCTTTACATTACTAAAAAACAAAAAGTTATGCATTTGCTTCCTCGTGAGACACTGCATTTAAGCAATTCATATAGTACAACATATATTCGAAACTACGGTTTAAATGAGCAGTTAATTCACAACACATTCTCCTCCACACCTGTTTCAGAGAAATTCGGTCGAATTCAACCATGAAAAAATAACTCGCTTTAAATGGAATCGTGAAGCGAACGAGAGAATGAAGCAAAAATAACTATGACTGCACTTCACTCAAATAAAGACTTACATTTTTAGAAGATTGGGCAAATGAAGTTGATACATTTTTATTTACACAAACACTGCGCACCTGTAACAGCAAACATTGCGTCGCAGCTACTTACCTACAGCAAAACATCGCGCTTACTTCCAATGTATCGCTTTTATTCCAAACATTATCGGTGTCCAGCAGCTGGCATGGTCAAATGATAAGTTCAATCCAGTTTTCACCATTCAGTGCATCTGCATGTGAAATGCACACTGAACAAGTGCCAGCAGGTTAAGATGCTCAGTTTCAGCCTCTCTGATCAAAACCCCCCAAAAACACTCGATCCCAATGGCGCTCGACAGAAATCAAATGTTTCTTCTCCACCAGAATAATCAGCTATGAAGAGAAATGAGGCGATGGGGTGGGAGGAGAGAGACCCCCGTGACAGAATAATTCAAATGCACAGAGGATAATGCGGAGATGAGTGAAGGGGGATGGGAGAGGATTAAGTAGAAATGGGGAATCAAAAGCACCCTCACATGCATAAAACACATGCCCAATCATTTTATTTGCATATTGTCTGTGTTGTTTTATGTATGTAATTGTGTAATATAGTTGCACAGTGTATAAACTGCTAGGATGATGTTTAGTTTGTTGTCCATCCTAAAATTGGCAGGAGTGATGCAGACAGTGGTCAGTGAAGCATCCTTCTCTCTCTGGCTGGCTGGCTGTAGTTGGCAATAGTTAATAGCATTTTAAGACCCTCATTAAAGACCAGATCAGATGCCTAATATGCATACAGTACATTAG
>NW_015509900.1:9513-13615 GCF_001515645.1 Sinocyclocheilus grahami
TCTTAAATACATCTTCTGAACATCTATTTGACATCTGATAGGAAATGTCCTGTAGACGTATTGCTGATGAGCAAACGCTCTAAAAAATAGACGTCTCCGTGATGTAAGTGTGCTATCAGGGATCACTTATATTACAACAGCAGTGATGTGTCACCAGCATAAATCAGAAAGGAACACTCTTATCTTGCACAGGTTCATCTGTTACTCAAGCACTGCAGGAAAAACATCCATCTCTCCTCCTCTTACATGCATGCATATTTCCATCTCTTACAACAACTCCCCCTAGTGGTACTTCTTAACCTGCAGACTTTGTAATTGAACACAACAAGCAGCATATCTTTTGTGAAACATTAAAAAAAAAGTTGCTCGCCTCTGCATCCGTTTTCAGGCCTTCCTGCTCTCTAGCATCTCTTTAGCACTGGAAAGATTGTCTGATATTAACGCAGGTCCAGCTCTTGCCTGATCGTATCCCAGTTCTTTTTATTTCCCATTGATATTCCTCTGACATTTTCCTTTTTGGTAATTTTTCAACCAGTACAGTCTACAGTATTTACTTCCTGATTCTATTGCTGATTGGCCAGAAGAGTGTTGTGGTGCTCGGTCCGATTGGTCCGATCCACTTTATTTTCCCCATATTTACACACATCCAAGACTTTGAACAAACACTTTTGTTTTTCGGCATGCACACAGAGATCAGCTAGCTAGCAAATATTCACAAAATAGTTTGTTTAGGTGTGGATTTCAATTTTCAGCAGTGTTTCTCAGAAATCACTTGACTTAGGCTACTGTACTTATAACTACTCTTTGATTTTAATTGATGAATTTATGATTTTTGGAGCACTTTGCATGACAAATGTGAGATATAAATATGAATAACACTTTACAACTTCCAAGTTGGCTTTTGCCTTACAATGCATGTTGTCCTTTCACTTGCCCAATTCTTTTAAAACTCTTTTCCATTCATACATTAAATCAAATCCTCTCTGATATTTTCTGATCTCAGTCAAGATTAATAGCCTACACACCATTTTTTCTCTTCCCTCTTCATTTACTCTTGTTTTGTCAACACACAAGCATCAATGTGCAATTAATCTGCGATAGCAACCTCAATGAACCTGCTTTAAAATACATGATCTCGTAAATATGACTAAATATTTCTCGTAGCCTCTAGTTTGTGACGACAGTTTCAAACGAGACTCTTCCTCACTCTTTCAGCGGTCTTTAGGTTGCCTGGTATTCAGTCCAAGGATCAATATGCATTAGTAAAAGCATACATTTTCATTGTCTACAAATATACATTTTGGCAGCTGAGGTACACTATTAAAAAAAAAAAAATTCAGAACTGCATATTTAAAATAGCCCAATTGTGTGGAAAAACCCCTGGCAACACAGAGCGAGGTCAATGAGTCTGTAAATGTCAGAACTCCTGTTTTGATTTGTACTCTTGACATGTTAACAATTGCAAACAGTTCCATCACCCTATGCATTACTGTAACTAATTTTAACACTGCAGCTGTTAACCAATGCTATATGTAAAACATTAAATGTTTTATTTTGACAGGCCTGGTCCTGTAGTTCTTCACGTCACTCAGCCATTCATACTGCAGTTCTCAGTGAAGCCACTCCGTTAGCAATTCCCCAACAAATCCTGGGAATATTCCCATCATCCTACAAGTGAAGACAACACGTTAGACCGAAGACCTCCGTGTTTCACCTGAGGCTCTGGATTACAGGTAATAATGTTGTAAATAACGTTCAGTTTCATGCACACTGATCGCTTCGCTTCCTCAGAGGTATTAATTTTGTGTTGTCTTGATATGTTTTTTTGACTCTCACAGTGACGGTACACTATAAAAAATGATTGTGATTTTAACAGTAAAAGACTGTAAAAATGCTACAGTAAAAACCTGTTAACTGGTTAACAGTAAGTTTACAGTAAGAACCTGTTAACTGGTTAACAGTAAGTTTCCATACTATATTCGGTGAATAAATGTAATTACATTTAATGTAATTTTACAGTAAAATACTGTTAAAAATACAGTTTTTGGAAGTGAAACAGACAAACCGTAAAATGTTGCTACCATATTTTTTACGGTGAAGTTCTGGCAACCACAGCTGCCGGTATTTTACCGTAAAAGACACAGATTTTTTTTTACAGTGTAGCCATTGACTTGCATTTTATGAATCACCAAGGAGCACGGTTTCAGCTAAAAATCTTCTTTACTGTTCAACTGAAGAAAAAAAGTCACCTACATATTGGATGGCCTGAGGGCGAGTACATTAACATCAAATTACATGTTTTGGGTCAACTATCCCTTTAACTTTGTGATTAAATCGTACGATCATGTGATCATATAAATATTGCTCAATCATACAAAAAACACTCAATGGTTGTCAAGCATCAAGAAAGCAAGTTTTTGCTTCCATATTTGATTTGCTCTACGTATGTGCATTGATTAATGTTCATATGTGAATACAAATGATCATAGCTCTTCAAAAAATTTGATTCAAATGTATTACTTGACGTCATTACGAACTTTTTGAAGCATCTAAGTTTTGAAGGAATGGACTTTTAATGGAGGGCCAGAAATCTCTCAGGTTTTATTAAAAATATCTTGCTCTTGTGTTTTGAAGATGAACCAAAATGTATGAATTTGGAAAGACATGAAGGTGAGTAATGGATGAGTTTTCATTTTTGAGTGAATTAACCCTTTCACTATTTTTAAAGTTGTATAAAAGCAATCGCAATCGTGATTTATTGCCTATTTTGAAAAGGTGTTTTTTTTTTTAAATCATTCATTGCAATTAAAAATAAAACCCTAAATGTTATGGAAAAATGACACATTCAAAAGAACAACCAGTCTTAAAAATAAAATTTATTAGCATCTCTCTAATGTGTGTATAAATAAAAACATTTATAAGAAAAAATGCATATACGCATTATGAGCTGAACAATAACTGGATTATAGGTGATACAAAGGAGAAGAGGCTTACTAACCTCCATATTTTTCTCTCTCACTCTTTCTTTGTAACATATTCAGTTTCTTAGTATAATGTCTGTGAGAACGTACCTCAAAACTCAAACAATATGCATATATCTAGAAGTTTCAACACTACATTCGGTCATAAGAATAAAAGAACGACAGAAGTTCAACCGCAACAATGGAGGAGACAACATGAAGTTTTGGCAGTTTTACAATTTTCAGTGAAGAGAGAACATTGCAAAACAGCTTCAACATTGACAAATTAAAACGGTGAACGGAGAAGTGCCTCACTGTGATAATCTAACTCATCCTACAGCAGCTGCACCAATGCATTTGCTGTTTTTCTTAAATAACTTAAAAACAGCACTGTTAATATGATCAAAGTGAAACAATCTTAAAAGGTTGTATCTTATATTTCAGAACAAAACCTTTGTATAATGAATAAAAATGCACAAAAGTGGTAAAATGAGATATTTTTATATTGCTAACAACACCTGTCAGTATATGCATGAGACTGGACCTTCAACTGTAACATCGTGATACAAAGATCACTGTAACATCTGTAATGCAATCATTCTGTGGGCTCGGTTATATCGAGTTTCTAAGGCAAGTCTGAAGAGTTAAGACCTCCTCCTCTGCCGTTCACAACACGAAGGTTTTGGTCATGCTTTCAACACACAACGTGGTTTAAATAAAATAAAAAACACTGAATTCAACATATGCACACGTAACAAAAATAAGTTGTCCGTTGTTTTGGTCTAAAGGTGAAATTAAAATAAAAACGACACACGTGTAACACCAAAAATGCCAATAGGTACAGGCAACGGCCACCTTTCAAATATCAACACTGTATGACGCCGCCATGAACAAAAAAAAATAAACAGAGTAACAATGCTGAATTGGCCGTTTTGTGTTTTTCCCCCCCAAGTCAGTGTTTTAAATGCCATCTGTCAAACGGGGGAACACAATGTCAAACAGGTCGTTTGACAAAGCGAAAACGGAGTAGGAAGAGAGTGAACTGAAGGAGCAGGAGATGTGCCAGTGTATGCCGTCTAAAGCCCGACGGAATGAATGAAGTACACAAGAACTCTGACGGTGATGTGCTCTCTGCTCATCCC
>NW_015509901.1:0-383 GCF_001515645.1 Sinocyclocheilus grahami
TCCAGACTTTCCCCTGGCTTCTTTTCAAAACAAATCTTGGAGCGGCCCAGAGAAAGTGCATTCTTTCAGGGTCCCTGTGAGCAGTGCTCAAGCGTTGCCTAGACAGACACACTGAGACGGCATTTATTTACATAATTCACATCAAGAAAAATATATATACAAGGTACATGTTGGATGTACATTGTCTTAATTGTATCAATTACCTAATACATAGTTTATGCACACAGTGAATCTCTGGAATTGTGTTTTATGAAGTACTTCAGTCTTCTCCTTCTGATCATAATGAAAATGTTGCTAAATACCATTGACAAACTGTAAGTTGTTAATTAATGCTGTTATAATATTTCTTCTTATTGAGGTGCAACCTATAGAGAGTTCGTATT
>NW_015509901.1:1438-2483 GCF_001515645.1 Sinocyclocheilus grahami
AAATTTGATTAATTGTGCAGCCCTAGTAAGTATAGAGCTGCAAAATTGCGGATGGAATCTAAGCACAGTTTGAGAGATTTTTTTAGCTTTTGAGGAGACACATGTGAAAACTTGTGAAATATTAAGCAAAATTCTCCATTTGCTCTCATTTAATGTTTATTTATTTCTAGGAGAACCATCTGAGACATTGAAGAGATCTCTTTTATGAATTTTTAAAATTCTTTCTGACAGGTATTTGCAGATTTCTAATGTCTAAGAATTTATGTGAGTCATTTTAGAATAGTAATATATTGATGTATATTATAGTGATATATATTTTAGTTCTTTAAGTAATGTTGTCATTTTGAGTATTTTTTTCTTGTTTTTACTTCAAATATGTCCATCATTTTAGCTTGCTTTTAAATCTTTTTGTTTCATTTCTATTAATAAGCAAAACAGCAAGGACTTTCTTGCTTATTTTGTGGATTTTGCAGGTAGTGACAACGTTGACCTTTAGTGTCTCCTCCCTCACTTCTTTTATATCATCTCACATTCCAAACATTCCTGATGCAACAGGACTCACCGATCACTCCCTCACCCAGCCCTAAAACTAAACAAAGGTCACAGGGACTGACCTTCGCTCCAGGCGCCCAACCAAACTACAGGTGAGGGGGAAAAGCTTTAGAAAGGTATGTAGCGTTAGCTGAAGCGTGTGTGCTTATCTCGAATGTCTGAATACTGATTTACTTCAAAAGAAACTGATCAATAACTCAAGTCAATGACCCACGAAACCCTTGTCTTCATGGAAAATGCAAATCAGAAGACGTAAAGGAAATAGCCATTTAGGTGCTTTCACACCTAGCTCGTTGTTTCGGAACATGGCGCATTTCCCCCCTTAGCTCGGTTCGTTTGGGCATGTGAACACTGCAAGCACACTTTTTCATTTTATAATGAATTTTATTTATTGCTCTTCTCCCAAGTAGGTGCATTTTAAAAATCAACATTGTAATAATTTGAATCACTGTTTCGGAACAAAGCAATCGATCTACAGGTGTGAAAGCACCCT
>NW_015509901.1:6128-7072 GCF_001515645.1 Sinocyclocheilus grahami
ATACAGTTTAAAAACCTCTTGAAAATGCTTGAATTTCCTATTATAACAGATAGTTTAGGCTGGCCATTTCTTAATAGCATATATTTTTTATATATATTCTTTTCTAGACCAAATTATTAATTTGTACTATTTGGTATTAATGAAGCCTTATTGTTCACTCATCATCATCCAAAACAACTCAAGATGTTTATAGTGATACATCCCTATAGAAAGTCCTCAAACACCCTACTCTTATTATCTTATCAACAAACCAGCATGACACGCACTCCCCTTATGGCTGCTTTACTGAAGAATGTCTCGCATACAGAATTCACATCTGACCTTTCCACCGGGTCAAGAGCCACAGTGCAATTGCTCTGGGCCATCAGACTACAGGCCGCTTTATGGCACTCAATTAGATCATGATGCTAAATTTGCAGAGATGTGGCAAGACCGAAGATTTTAGGACAACACATGTTGGTCAGTTAATATAAAGATTTTTCCTTGACAGGACAATCATGATTAGTTGAACCAGTAACCATATTAAGGTAAGGTTTTTATAAGAATATCCAATATGTACCATCTTATTTGTTTTGAATGGGCTCACAAGGCCTATTTCTGGATTGCTAACGTGATTAGAATGTTTGCTACGTTTATTTGTGCATGACTTTGGTTATGTTAACAGCCTTAGCAGATACTAGCTATCGGGAGATAAGATGAACTAATGGTCTGATGTCTAACTGATGGCAGATCAGCTTTACCTGAGGTTCTTTCACCTGCTGGAGTGGCCCTTTGTGTGCAGATCAGTCTATTGTATGGTATGTTTGTGCACAAACACAACTTCTCATGTAAATGGAGGTGGTCTGGGTCAGGCCCTCAGGGTCCCGGGAACAGTGGGAGTGTGTCATGGCTGATTCCACCTGTTGCCTGAACTGGTAATATGTCAAGTCATTTGTTAAAGGAAT
>NW_015509901.1:10070-10935 GCF_001515645.1 Sinocyclocheilus grahami
ATTATACATTGTTTAGTAATAAACAATGTATAATATATTTATTACATTGTTATAAATATTATATTATTAATATACACTTTATCTCATACACATTAAATATGAATAGTATATAGGTAATATTATTAAATATGATCAAATATTTTGGCTACTTTGATTCTGCTTTCAGCTAGTAGTAAAACTGTATTTAATGCATTTTGTCATATTTAAGTACATTTTTCTTTAAAATGAATGAAGAAAATGTGACTGGCCGTGTACCATGTGAAGAAAACGTCAGAGATCCATTTATAACAAACAGTAAAACTTGCTCATCTTATAGCCAGAGACTTCTTCACAAGATTTGATAAGCTGCATGAGCATAGATCATTTTCTATTTCATTTTTTTCTCATACCGCTATACTTATGCAGCTTTGAGACTGAAGTGAAGAGGAAAATGCTTTAACAGTTTGTGTGTGATGTGTGGCTGTAGGCCCCTGACAGCCGGCTTTCATAAATGTATCACATATGTGGGGGCCGCTTTGAGGCTGTCTGGGGGTGAAACGGTTAAAATTGACATCGGGTGGCAAAGGGGCTGTGGTTGGTCTCAAATCTTTTTAGTGTGCCGCGGTGGACGAGTTCTCCCACAATTTGCCCAGAGTGCTCCCCTCCTCTGTCCAAGAGAGAGAAAAAAGGAAATATGTGTCCAGCCCAAAGAAAGTCTTTTGAAATGCACATGCTCCTGCTTTTTTACACCCTGTGAGTGCTTTGTTTCCTTCTCGTTTCGCTTCAACTGCATTCTTGTGATTTACTACCACAATCATTAGGCTACTTTTCATGGTGGAAATATATGAACAATACTAAACATGGACAATATAACCACAGATTTTTT
>NW_015509901.1:12282-13174 GCF_001515645.1 Sinocyclocheilus grahami
ATGTAGCCTAGTAGCTATGCTGTAATTTATCAATAGGCCTAATTCAATTCCTCAGTGGCCATATAGGATTTACATTACAAATAAAAGTTTAGTTGAATGGTTTTCATAACGGAGTCCATTTTTTAACCAATTACGAAGCAGGAAACACACGCAACAAGTGAAGTCCAAATCCTGAACTAAAGCGGTTCTTTTTTGTGAATCAAAATCATGCAGTCCGATTCGCAAAAAATGATTCATAAGAACAGTAGCTATTTATTGAAAATTAACAGAACCATGCTATGTCCAATGCCGAACTAACGACTCTTAGTTTTTTCTAATGAATCCAAACACATTTAAATTAAGCAGTGTTACTAAATTAAGCAAATCGTGTTTTTTTTTTAATGCTTTATTATCAACAAATAGCATTTCCCCCCCACATGCATCATTAGGCTACAAAACGCCAATCATGCTTGTCATGCATGCCCGACTTTAAATGAATCAAGAACTGTTTTGTGTGAGACTTCAAACCAGTGACGACTGTTCAAATGTGTGTGTGTATATGTATATATATATACCACATTGTATTGCAATAATGCAACCTCTGAAAGTTGAAATCTGAAATGATCTCATCATGTGGCAATGCTGAGGGCTGAAAGAATCGTTAGCGGAAAAACAAAGCCGTTAAGAAAAACAATGGCAGCACATCCCAAGCGAAGTTTATATATCGATTACATATCTTGAAATAAACAAATAAACAGTCTATGAACTGTGCTGTGTCTTTATATCTTCTGGAGCGTAGCCAGTAACATGAATGGTGCTGGACACGTGAGTTTGTCTCAATGTGGTCTCTCCTCTTAGTATTTCTCATGCTTTCTCTGGCTGTTGTCCAACTCTTCTCTCTCTTCTCTCTCTC
>NW_015509902.1:0-674 GCF_001515645.1 Sinocyclocheilus grahami
GGTCACACTCAAACATGGTCATACAACAAAACCAATGCTTATTTTACCTTCTTACAAAGTTTAGTTTAGCGATTTCCCAATAATGTCAAACAAAACTTAGCAAGAATAAAGTGCTGAAGTATTTGCAAAGCATGATGCTTCCCGTGCGAGTGTGAGAAAATATGTATATCACTGTCACTGTTTTACAGTATGTGAGCCTGCCATCCAAAGCAGCACTGACAAGATCTAAGAGAGAAGAGCGCTAACCTTTATGTATTTGATGAACATCTGATGCAGGAGGAGAAGACAGGAGAAAGCGGAAACAAAGAAAAACAGAGAGGAAGATCAGTATAAAAGACTCGATTCATGCTGTAGCAAGTCAAGCATTTCGAACTGTTCTTGCTTGCTCTGCTTTCATGACTTGAGCAGCAGTACAAAAGCAGGAGAAAGCCAGCTGAGGCAAAGGCTGTAATTAGGAGCACAAAGTGGGAAATAGAGCAGGGGAAAAGAAGCAAACAAAAACACTGAAATAATAAACATCACAAAAGTCAAGCAGAGCATGACAGAACAGGTTTAGGGCAGCTCAGTAATGGCAAAGTATTGTAGGACTCCTCAATTAGATCAATGGCACCTCCTGACATATGTTACACAGTAGGGATGCACCGATATGAAAATTTTGGCCGATACCAATAACC
>NW_015509902.1:1810-3225 GCF_001515645.1 Sinocyclocheilus grahami
TTTTTTTAGCAAATGTTAAAGTGATTGTGAATACTACTCCATGTATTTCTGCCCAAGCACTTATCTCTTAATACACTGACATATATAGATACACCAACCTTATATGCAAATCAATAAAAGGTTATAAGTGTGTGTGTATTCAGCATCGTACATTACACACATATACAGTCATGAGACTCTCAGGCCTGAGGGAAGGGCACGGCTTTCCTCATATGTCTTAACTGTCCCCCTTTCTCAGCCTCTTATTCAGTCACCTTAAAAACACACTTTGTTAATGTAATTCCATGTTATTTAGATCATAGGTGACAGAACAATCATGTGGGTGTGATCCCTTTTAAGATGCTCATGTTTCAGACATTACAGTTTATAGATACACGCACTAATGTCAGAGCACATATCATTGACATCATGTTCTTGTGTTTAATACTTTGGTACAATTAATACTTAATACTGTGGCGCGTTCTGCCCCCAACATTATTTTTTCCAGTATATTAAATAAACAATTGAAATTTTTTTTTTTTTCAATTTTCAGCTTAAATGTGCTAATTAAGGAAAAACAGAATTCACTAAAATGATAGATTTTGTTCTTCCAAACTAAAAGCAGGGACGCTACTATCTACTATCACAAAACTTGCTTTTCTTAGTGGGACACTATGACAAAACATCACACTGTACTGTGCACAGCTTTGCAACAAAGTTGAACAATAATGAAACACGCCCCTCTAGAATTTCCACTCTCAAGGAAATTTCACTATCAAGTAGCTTTGGGAAGAACGATTCATTTTAGCTAACTGAAGTGACTGGCACCCCTTTTACCTTGACATATTTGGCATAGAGTTGCTCGTCCAGAGGGAAGCTCTGTACCGTGCGTTCATCACGGGCGTGAAAGGTGCCCAGCTTGATCCACTTATTGGTCGGATACCTGAATTTGAGAAACAATTTTTAAAGAAAAGGTTAAGTTGGTGTTTATATAACGCAGTCTCCCAACCAGTCACAAAGTGATAAGATTTTAGCAACATGCAATTTGTCTGTTCACACCAAATGTGGAATGACACAATCAACACCAACCACAACATATTCAGTGTTTAATGTGAGACAGGATTTGGGACAAATTAGATTTCACTGCAATCTGTGAAATGTGCTGTGGTTGGCCAGGACAGAAACTCATATTGCATTGTACGTCTATGTGAGTGATGTTACCTGTCACTTATAGACACAAGGAAATCTTTTGGTGTAGAGGAGAACAACTCAAAGTTTGCAATATCCAGCTGCTTCACCTGGATTGGCTCACAGAGCTCAATAACAAACCTGTATTTGAAGATACGATAGAGATAGAGGAAAGATAGAGGAACCAAAGGGGAAATTAATGTATTTTTATTTATATTTTAGATGCCATGACTCGTCACTATTTCTTT
>NW_015509902.1:10753-11330 GCF_001515645.1 Sinocyclocheilus grahami
TATATTTGGGAGCATTTGTGCGAGTGCAAATAATTGTTGTGGTGCAACCAGTCTTCATTACTCTGCAAAACTTTCGCGAATTACTGCACAGTATGTGCCTGCTGTGAGCTGATACAATGACCAGTCCACTATTTTATCCAGCTTCATCTTTACATTCTTGCGTATTTTAGATTGGTTATATTAGCCGTCAATCACTCCCTTTCGCTGCACTCTGTTGTCACGTGACAAGACCGATTTAAATTTTATTTCAGCCGATGTCTGATCCGGACTTGCACAAACTACATTGAAATTATTTTCCAAAATGTCCTTTGTGTGGAAATATTACTAAGTCTGTAAATGGCCGTTAACAGAAGCCAGAGACGCTGAAGACGGACGCAAAGAGAAGAAAAATACTGTAGCTGGCAAAACAAGCTCACCGTTCGTTCACTATGCGCGAAATACAGAAAGAAAATCCTAAATATTGAATTGGGAGTGGGGGTTTATATGAATACATTTCTGAGGAGAACTGACGGTCTTGAGAAGTTTAAAATGACATTTTCTACTCATCTTGCCTCTGCATATTGCATATATAAAAAAA
>NW_015509902.1:13002-13610 GCF_001515645.1 Sinocyclocheilus grahami
GAGAGAGGGAGGGGGATAGAAAGGATAAGAGAGAGAAAGTAATCTGGCTCCACGTATGGACTGAACATTTGTCCAGGGCTCCATAGAGGTTCTTGAAGTACTGGTTTATTACATTTTAAATCGCAAAGTGATATTGTTTTTTTTCGGTCCTTGTTGAAATGGAAGATTCGTAAACGCTCCAAGTCCGGTGAAAACAAGTCATAGCGGACTACTAAAGAAGGTGAGATCCACTGTGATGCAGTTGAAAAAACGTCCAAAGTAGGTGCCATATGAAGTCCATGAAGTGATGATTGTATGCTTTACTGATTCAGTTTAAAAGTTTGGATGCAGAAATGGATCACAGAAATGACTCGATAAGAAAATAAAATGAATGAAATGACAAACATTTAAAGTTCCCACCCTCTTCTCTCCCAAACGGTTATGCTTGTACTCACCTGGAGGAGCTCTCGGAGGAGGTGACTGAGGTAGGTGAGGCTGACTCTGGGCTCTTCTGGAGTTCAGCAGGAGGTGCAGACGGGTCTTCTCCATGTGGGTCAGTCTGTGGGGGGGTTAAAGCAGCGGAGGCGTGGGCACCCTGATCTTCTGTGGCAGTGGCCTGTAGAGTTTCA
>NW_015509903.1:0-1096 GCF_001515645.1 Sinocyclocheilus grahami
TTGAGCCGCCAAAGGAATGCGCTGGGCCCTCTTCAAAGAGCGTACTAGCGGTATCCTTCGGTGCGCCTCCGGACGACCGGATGCCGATCACTGCATCGGAGGGAGAGCTTTCTGGAGAGGAAGATTCGGCTGCGCTGCCGCCCTCCGGGACGGTGGCAAGGCCTGAATCGGATCCAGAGATGTCAGCTATGCTTTCCCGGGCCCTCGAGGTTGCACGATTGGTTTCTCGGGATGGCTTGCGCTGGTTCTCTGCAGCCTGCCTCGGTGCCTTTCTTCCCGGAGGTGCATGAGGAGCTCACCAGGTCATGGACGGCACCTTTTACTGCCGGAAATCGACCTACTGGTTCCTCGTCCCTCACCACCCTCAACGGTGGTGCAGCTAGGGGGTATACTAGGGTCCCCCCGGTGGAGCGGTCGGTTGCGATGCAATTGTGTCCTAATTAGTGTTGTTTTTGACGGCCTGTTTTAATTTTAGTTTTTGTCTAGTCTTTGTGTGAAACTGTCATTTTAGTTTTTATTAGTTTTAGTCACGTTCATACTCTTTTTAGTCTAGTCAAGTTTTAGTCGACTAAAAGTCTGAGCGTTTTAGTCGACGAAAACTGATGACATTTAGTCTAGTTTTAGTCAATGAAAATTGTATTTTAGTCTCTTTTTAGAAATGCAATTCTATTTAACCCAGTCAATATAGTATAAGTACCTAGTAGTATAGACGAAACCAAAATTTTATTTTAGCCAAACCCATTTCAAACAAGGTTATCTTATTATATTATTGTTACCTTATAGACTCAAGAATACATCCATTCCAGACACGGAAGACGCTCTGATTTGAATTTACAACATTTATTTTACCAACCAAACATGTTAGAAGTACACACACATAAATTTAAATAAAGACGAACCCCGGCTGGCCGGCCATCGGTCCCTTTCTCTGTGTCAGACTTAACTTTGTTTGGTTTTCGTCTTGAATTTCTTATGATAATTTGAAAAGTATAGATATTTGGTACAACAGAGAAGAACTGCAGAATATAATGTCATACAGATATACAGATAATTATAAAAAAATCAGTAGGCTAATTTCTAATGAAGAGACCAATTT
>NW_015509903.1:2016-10597 GCF_001515645.1 Sinocyclocheilus grahami
TTTTGGTCAACGAAAATGAAGAGACATTTTAGCATTGTTTTTATTTTGTAAGCCACATTTTGTCTCGTTTTTATTCGTCAACGATATTGCATTGTACATTTAATTATCGTCATCGTCACATGACCAGCATTTTCGTCTTGTCTCGTTTTCGTCACGTGATAAAGGATCGTTGACGACTATATTTAGTCATAATTTTCGTTGACGAAAGCAACACTAGTCCTAATACCGCCTCCACCCAGTAGGGTGAACCGTGCCTCCCCTCCCGGGTCTGGCCTGTCCGACGATGCTTATACGGCCTGTAGAGAAGCTGTCTCTGACATACACGCTACAGCGTTACTGCAGGTTCAACACGCCAAGGCGGGGCCTGCCCGAGGGTGGTCATGATCCGGAAGTTCTGGAAGAGCTCAGAACTGCTACTGACCTCGCGCTCCGAGCGACGTAGGTCACCGCACGACCCAGAGAACTTGCAATGTCCACACTTGTGGTCAAGGAGCACCATCTCTGGCTGTGTCTGGTTTATATGAGGGATGCCAACAAAGTTCAGCTCCTTAATGCCCCTGTGTCTGAGACCGGCCTCTTCAGCGACGCGGTCGAGAGCTTGGCCCAGCAGCTCTCGGCTGCACAGAAGCAGACTGTGGAGTCACAGAGGTGGGTCATCACACCCTGCCTGTCGCCAAACCTTCACCCTGTGATCAGACCTTATGTTTATCCAGGCAGGAGTGCCCCTAGAACAGGTCTCCAGGCATGCTGTGGTTTACACGGATGCCTCCACCACTGGCTGGGGGGCCACGTACAACGGACACAAGTGTCGGGGATATAGATGGGCGCCCAACTGCACTGGCATATCAATTGCCTAGAGTTGTTAGCAGTGCGCCTTGCCTTGAACCGTCTCAACGGTTGCTTACGAGGCAAGCATGTGCTGGTCCGAACGGACAACACGGCGACCGTTGCGTACATCAACCGACAAGGTGGTCTGCGCTCCCGTCACATGTCGCAACTCGCCGCCACCTTCTCCTTTGGAGTCAGAAGGTTCTGAGGTCACTTCGTGCCATTCACATTCCGCATCTGCTCAACCTTACGGCCAACGAGCTGTCACGAGCTACGCTCCCAGGAGAACTGAGACTCCATCCCCAGACAGTCCAGCTGTTTTGGAGACGTTTCGGAGCCGCTCAGGTAGACCTGTTTGCCTCTCCAGAAACCTCTCACTGCCAGTTGTCCTACTCCATAACCGAGGGAACACTCGGCACGGATGCACTGGCACACAGCTGGCCGTGGGGCCTGCGCAAGTATGCGTTTCCCCCAGTGAGCCTTCTCGCACAGATGCTGTGCAAGGTCAGGGAGGACGAGGAGCAGGTACTGCTTGTGGTGCCGTATTGGCCCACTCGGACCTGGTTCCCCGAACTAATGCTCCTCGCAACAGACCCTCCCTGGCAGATTCCTCTGAGGAAGGATCTACTGACTCAGAGACAGGGCACCCTGTGGCACCTCTGGAAACTTCATGTCTGGTCCCTGGAAGGGACATGGAGGTTCTTGGTGACCTACCCCAAGAGGTAGTTGACACCATCTCTTCGGCACGAACACCATCTAAGAGACGCTTGCGCCTTGAAGTGGAACCTGTTCGTCGAGTGGTGTTCTTCTCATCGAGAAGACCTCCGGAGATGCCCGATTGGGGTCATGCTTTCCTTTTTGCAGAAAGGGTTGGAGCGAAGGCTGTCTCCCTCCACCCTTAAAGTCTATGTCACTGTGATTGCTGCTAACCAATGACCCCGTGGAACGGAAGTCGGTAGGGAAGCATGAGCTGGTCATCAGGTTCCTTAGGGGGACGAGAAGGTTAAATCCTCCCCGGCCCTCCTCTATACCCTCTTGGGATCTGTCTCTAGTGCTCAAAGCACTACAGCAGGGCCCATTTGAGCCTTTGCAGTCAGTCGAGCTAAAGTTTCTTTCAATGAAAACTCTGTTCCTGCTTGCACTGGCCTCCATCAAGAGGGTAGGGGACCTGCACGCATTTTTGGTCGACGATTCGTGCCTAGAGTTTGGGCTGGCTGACTCCCAGGTAATCCTGTGGCCCCGGCCCGGCTATGTGCTTCAGGGATCAGGTGGTGAGCCTGCAAGTGCTGCCCCCAGAGGAGGCAGACCCAGCCCTAGCTTTGCTCTGTCCCGTCCAAGCCTTGAGATGCTACGTAGACCGGACACAAAGCTTTAGGACCTCAGACCAGCTCTTTGTCTGTCATGGAGGCCGGCAGAAGTGGATGCCATCACCCTGGCTTAAGAGGCACAGAGTGTGCCCTGCCTGTTCATGGCTCGTGGTGCCTCGCTGACAGATATTTGTAGAGCTGCGGGCTGCGCGACCGCCAACATGTTCGCTAGACTCTATAGCCTTTGTGTGGAGCCGGTATCCTCCTGTGTTCTCACCTCGAATGGGTAGAGGCACTGAGAGGCCCCGGTTTAGTTGTCGGCTTGCTAAAACTGCTCCAGAGTGTCCGTACTGTAGGCCCTGTCGAGCTCCTCCGTCCCCAGGCCCTCTCTCGCTGAATCCTTGAGAACCGATAGAGGGCTGGGTTCCATATGTAGAGACCTAAGCGGATCCCATATGTGTAAAGTCCACGTTATAGTCTCAGAGCCTGTGTTTCCTTCATACGTTAGACTTCTGCCATTTCCATGAGGGTTACAATCACCTCTAATCTTCCATATGCACCTAAACGGATGTCATATGTGTAAGTGCTTCCGAAACCTCCTACGGGAAGGATGGGGCTTCCATAACATTCCTGTTCCAAGTGGAACAGGTACATTTTCCCAGTGTTATCCAATCTCACTGAGTGGGTAGTGCTATGACAACAGTGACTGGTCTTGTTGCGAGCCAAGGCCTACACCACAAAGGGGTGCAGGCGGCTCGCACAGGACACTGGAAGGGGCAACATCCATGGCGCTTTGGTAGGGATCCCAATTCGTCGGTCACCGACGTGACTCGCAGTGACCGAATGAAAGGGAATGTCTCAGTTGCGTATGTAACCCTCGTTCCCTGAAGGAGGGAATTGAGACGTCACGATTACACTCGGCATGTTACTGACGTGACATCTCCATTCCCTCCTTCAGGGAACGAGGGTTACATGCGTCACAGAGATGTTACTTCCTACAGTCTTCTACAGTCTAAGACCTGGGTGATACATTATAAAAATCACATTTCAAGTTACCAAAAAAAAAGCCTTCTTCCAACTCTGAAATATCACCAAGCTACAGAACATGTTTACTGTTTCAGTATCAAAATCAGAAATAGTTTTTTTGCCAAGTATTAATTAAAGGGCCCTAGCACCAGGGCCACCTCCACCTAGTGGCCTTGCACTGTGGGCAATATGCATATAAGTGGATAAATATAGGAGGACTATGTCTAAGTCATTTATATGTGCCAAACTTTCTCCTGCCAGCAGGTAGTGCTATGACTATAACAGAATATTGGCATGTAGATGTGTTCAGGCCAGGATTTCTCAGGCTGCTACAGACATGCCCTTCAATGAAAACTTAAGATCTTCAAAATGTAACATTGGAAATGCCTTTACTGCCCTACAAAGGCAAAGTGCAGTAACTACGCAAACACTGAAACTGAGAAAAATGCCTTTAAAGTTTTTACATCAGCCAGTCAAACATGTTGTGGGTAGATTAGTGGCAATGCATTCATTTAATGCCTTCTAAGGATGAAATGTTTTATAGATAAAAACCATGACCACTGATGTGACCTTATGTGATAGTTTTATTGATGTTTGCATGTTGTGAATGTTAAAATTGCTCTGTGGTTTAAGAGTTGTCTTATCACAATGCTCCTTTATCTTGAGACTTAGTACTAAGTTTTTTGTAAATTTATTTAAAAATGTATTCATTACAGACCAAGTAATTAAAACAGACGTAATAGAGGTTTTAATTGTGTGAATTTTTAATTACTATTAAAACCTTGACCAATAATAAAAAAAAAATGTTTTTACATGGCACTTACAATTTTTAACTAAAATGTAATTTCAACCATACAGCTTATGAATGAATGAAAGTGCATATTTTAGAGAGAACAAAAGAGCGTGGGCTGCTTTTGGTGCTTGAACTTGTGCTTCAATTAATGAGGAATACGCTAGAAGTTAGAGAAAAAAATAAAAAAATTTAAAATTTTATTTAACAACATCAACTTACAATAGTGAAAGAAGTCATCCCTCTGGTAGATTGCATGTTTTCTTGCCTTGCTGGGCGTTGTAATCATGTTGTTTGCATTCACCCAAACTGATTGAGCAGCCCCAGAGTGCAGCTTGGACGATGGGGAGGGAAAACACACCCCTAATTCCATTGGTTTCTAAACAAGCAGAGTTTATTGGCTTAAAAGCTTGAGCATGCACATTCTTTTATGTATGTTTATATAAACGATCTACGCTAATTGACTATACTACAGAAATATTAAGTGCTAACCACGGTGATTTCAGTTAAGTTCAAAAAACATTAGCCAATTGATTCTAAGATAAATTAATTAGATTATTTAGATTAAGTTACAAACAAACGCTTGGAGACGACATCTCCGAGTACTTCGGGCAGAACAGAGCTGTGTAATATGTGCTGCTCACGTATTAAGTCTGGGGAGCAAATTCTTAATCCGTGGCCACAATATAGTCCTATACCTATATCACGATAAATGAAGTCAGATTTTATTTCAAAGCAGACATATAATTTAACATTGAGCAGTTTTAGAGCTGGGCGAAATACTGATAAAAATGATCCACTAGATGTATAATATATTTATATATGTTCTTCATATTTACATTAGGATTGGTGGATAAGCATAAACTCAGGACATGATGATTCCGGATGTTGGCGGCACTGCGTCAACAGGGAATGGGGGTAGGAGGACTTGCTCAGATTTTTTGGACCTTTGCGGTAGGGATGGAACTTTGTAACTCTGATTTAAATAGGATGTTTAATGATTGCCTAGATAAGCTCCTCCATCTTTCAAGGAGGCAAGGGGATAAGACTCTCGACTTTTGGGATTTCATTGATTATCTCTGTTACCACAATTTGGTAATCTCATGTCTGAGCCCATTGCAGTGCCCCCGGAGAGGACCGAGCCTGCTCCAGTTGATGGTGAATTTTCACTATCTTAGTCTCTCAAGCGACGGTCAAGAAGGAGGAAGGCAGCAAAGTCGACGCCAGTGGTCCCAAGTCTGGTGGTCCTGGTGGACCTGACTCCGGTGGTCCCGAATCTAGTGGTCCTGGAGGACCTGACCCTGGTGGTCTCCAGTCCAGTGGTCCTGGAGGACCCGACTTCGGTGATCTCTAGTCCGGTGGTCCTGGAGGGACCCGACTCTGGTGGTCTCAAGTCCGGTGGTCCTAGAGGACCTGACTCCAGCGGTCCTGGAGGACCCGACTCCGGTGGTCTCAGATGTCGCCACAGAGCCGCCCTATTTCACTGCTGCTGCCATAATCAAGAAGGCCTTTCACCTCAGGGCTGTTCTGCTTTCATGGGCCGCCTCAGAGTTCACTCCAGAGCCCACTCCAGTCCGGGAGCTTTCAGAGTCCACTCCAGAGCCCGCTCCAGTCCAGGAGAATTCAGAGTCCACTCCAGAGCCCGGTCCAGTCCGGGAGCCCTCAGAGTCCACTCCATAGCCCGCTCCAGTCCGGGAGCCCTCAGAGTCTGCTCCAGTCTATGAGTTCATTCCTGAGCCCGCACCGGTCTATGAGTCTGCTCCAGAGCCCACTCAAGTCTATGAGTACATTCCAGAGTTCTCTTCAGCCTATGAACCCACTTAAGTTTACGAGTTCACTCTTGAGCCCGCACCAGTGTATGAGTCTGCTCCGGAGTCCACTCGGGTCTACGAGTTCATTCCAGAGTTCGTTCCGGTCTATGGGTCCACTCCGGAGCTTACTCAAGTTTATGAGTTCACTCCTGAGCTTGTTTCAGTCCAAGAGTCCACTACGGAGTCTGCTCTAGTTCCTACCGAGGTGGTGGTTTCTGCTGCAGAACCTCCCGAGGCGTCCGCTTCAGCTCCCCTCTGGGCGGTGGCGTCCACTCCTGAACTCTCAAATCTGCCTTGTGAGGGCCAAAGAGACTGTTGTTGAACTGTCTGCCTGTCCTGTTACAAACATCAAGGCTGTTACTAACCTCTCTGTCCTCATCTTTGCAGTCCTGCCTGAGCCGCTAGGGGGTTTGTCTGCCTTGTCAGCTCTGCTGAGGTGGTTGTCAGCTCTGCCTTTGCTACCGCCCACCGGGGTTGCTGATCGGCCGGATATACTTGGCTAATTAAGCTTTGGATTATGGAGGAATTGCTCTATGCTCTGTGTTTGCTGGTGACCGGTCTGTTTTCACCTTGTGTGATGCTTTTTGCTCTTTTGTTTTATGTGGATTACGACTGTGGATTACTTTATTAAATGCTGCACTTGGATCTTTCATAGAGTCTGTGAGTGTTTTGTGACAAACTGGGGTTTTGTATGTGGATAATGGGAATAAAAACCTTGCAATGCTGAAACATTATTGTTATGTTATTTATGTTCACTCATTCATTTCTTGGGCAAGTTCATTTAAGCCAAATCTGCGCAGATTTAGTGCAAATACTGAACTCGTGGCAGGTGGCAGCTCTAGCATTCCCGGCATTCTGGGAATTAATGTTCTTAGTCGCTGCTACCGTGAGCTTTTCGGACAGTACGGATCCACCTTATTTGAGCTACCACTAGTGACGCAGGATGCGGAATTGTCTCAGGACTTTCAAACCTGTCAAAAGGTAGATGGCGTTCTCACATGCGGAGGTAATGTAAAAGTCCATGGGCGTCGAGTGTGTCGTGTTCTAGGCGGCACTCTGAAATTTGTAACCGCAACCTGTTCGTCCGTGTTCAGTGATAAGATTGTGTTATTCGAGCCCCTTGAGACCGGGTTGCCTGCTGGCTTATTAGCCTCCCCGTCTCTAGTGCGCGTAAAGGGTGGTACAGTTTTGGTACCCGTCATTAACGTTGGTGTTCTCTTTGTCATTTTATATCCCACAACGATCCTTGGGAAGTTGTGGGAAGTGTATCTGATGGATTCACCTATCGAGCTGACGAGGTATCGATGGTCAATGCTCGGATAGTGACCTGCGATACGATTGTTGCGTCAGAAGCAGAGCACATCGAAAATGTAGAACTGCAAGGGTTGTTGAATGAGGAGTAGGAACAGGTAAGGGCTCTCCTTCGGGAATTCCAGAGTGTGTTTCCCACTAGTGAGAGTGACTTGGGTTGTACTGACCTCCTGTCTCATGAAATTCCCTTAATTGATGAGTCTCCAGTCCGACAACGCTATAGGCGAATTCCTCCATCCGAATATGAGTTGGTTAAGACTCATATTAGCCAGCTTTTAGACACACAAGTGATCCGAGAAAGTTGCAGTCCATAAGCCTCCCCAGTAGTATTAGTTAAGAAGAAGGACGTTATGGTAAGGAAGAAGTTACCACTTTAGATCTGGCGAGCGGATATAATCAAGTCCCTGTTGCTGAATCTGATCGTCATAAAATGGCTTTTTGAACACCCTTCGGGCTATATGAATAGAACCGGATGCCCTTCGGCCTGTGCAACGCACCAGGCACCTTCCAAAGCTTGATGCAGCGGCTCTTTGGCGACCAGCAACACCAGTCTGTCTTGTTGTATCTTGGCGACATTATTGTTTACTCCTCATCCGTGCAACACCACGCAACTTACTACTGTATGTCTGGGCAGAAGCCTGTACTGCCTGTGAATTTTTTGTTTGGCCGGGTGCAGGAGCCAGTGGCCGGTAGAATCCACCACTGGGTGGAAGAGCATCAGGCTCGTCTCCAAGTGGCTTTTGAGGGCACCCGTGAGCGGTTGCAAGTGGCAGCCCAATATCGTAAGGCCAAGCATGACCAATGGGTAAGGGAGCAGCCTCTGACAGAGGGCCAATTGGTCTATCTGCAGGAACATGGGTTCTTGGGACGACATAAGATCCAGGACCTATGGAGTTTGACGGTATACCAGGTAGTCCGGGTGCCACGAGATGGTGGGTCAGTGTACACGGTAGCACCAGTACATGACCTCGGTAAGGTCCGTCATGTTCACCGTGCGTCCTTAAAATCCCGTATTCAAGGTAATCTGGCACCGACTGAGTCCCTTGGGGGCCGGTCTGAGTTGCTAGCACCCCTGGTGATGGAGGATGAATTGGAGGATGGGGATTTAGCCTATGTGGGGGTAGAGGCCCCACCAGTCATTCAAGAGGGTGCAGAGTTGAGTAGAGCTCCTTTAGAGGCAAGGGTTAGTCCCTCTTCGGGAGTGGAGGGATTGGCCAGCAGGCCTATAGTAGGGGTAAGTGGGAGTGGTGCAAGTTTTCATCTAGAGTCGGGATCCGTCGTTTTGGGACCGCCCAATATATCTGGAAGGGCCCCAAGACGAACCGGACGTGTTGGAGCAGGTCAACACTCAAACCTGCACCACTTGCCGCAATCTGTAGGAAATGAGGCTAATATGAGTGTCACAGCAAAGGGTCTGAATACTTAGGACCATGTGATATTTCAGTTTTTCTTTTTTAATAAATCTGCAAAAATGTCAACAATTCTGTGTTTTTCTGGCAATATGGGGT
>NW_015509903.1:10658-13605 GCF_001515645.1 Sinocyclocheilus grahami
TATATATATACACATACATTCATATGTATGAACTGCCCAAATCCCCAACCCCCTCCAATTGGATTGAATTCAGTCACACTGCTGGACAGCCTAACGGCCTTTTCACAGTGAATGCGAAAACTCGAGGCAATGGCGCTTTTGAATCGTAACAATAGATCCCTATGGGGCTATTCACATTAGGCGCGATCATTTGGGGTGCGAAAGCAAGGATGGTAAATAAAATAAATATGGTCAAATAAATATGCATGTGGATATGGCGAAAAAAAATCTAAATAATCCTCTCCCGATATAAATTTAACTCCCTACGTATTAATGCAGGCTCCTCATCTACAGGATTCTGTATAAAAGGACATGCCGTTTTTGTCACTTTCACGAGGTCAGCATGGTGAAAATATGTGCAATGAATGAATATACCTGCATTGCAAAAAAAATATTTTCTTACTATAGTATTTTTTTTCTTGTTTCCAGTCAAAAACCTACAGATTCTTAAATCAAGATGCATTATCTACATAAGAAAAATGACAACGTATTTACTCTTTTAAGTGTATTTTTCTTGTTTTGCAAATTATCTGCCAGTGAGATAAGAAAAATGATCTTGTTTCCATTTGCATTAAAACATTTTTCTTGATTTAAATAAAATGCACTTAATTTGGATCCCAAAATACTCGCAAAGAAAAGCATTTTTTGCAGTGTGAATGAATGAATCACGTACGTTAAGTATCTACCATCCTGCAGACTTCAGTTCCAGCCCTGCTCCAACACAGCTGTCTGTAATTATCAAGTGCTGCCTAAGAGATTAATTAGCCAGTTCAGGTGTGTTTGATCAGGGTTGGAGCTGAACTTTGCAGGTTGGTAGATCTCCAGGAACAGGGTTGGGCAGCCCTGACTTACGCTTTTAAAAAGGGGAGGAGTCCAAAAGAGACTTCGGGTTTAAGTGAAGAAAACCTGCTTCTAAACAGGTTAGGTTCACAGAAGAGTAAGAGAAGAGAAGAGTAATCACCCTGAGTATAAGTTACCTCTCTTTCAGAAATGGGCTTGACTGCTTTCTCGGGTTTGACAAACCTCCCATTCTGAAATCGAAAACCCAGAGTTTCATTCATTTCAGTGTTAACCTGCGTTCTGAAACAGGCCTCTGATTTATTCTCACATCATGTTATTTATACACAGGGTGCAATTTGTGGACAAACCAGAGGGGGGATGTTTTTAATGTTTTTTTCTCCCTTGAGAATATATCACAAATCACAGTGAAGCTATATATTATTTAAGTAACATTTTTACAATAAATATTCTGACTTGACGCATCTGAAACTGAAACAGAGACATTCACTTTGTTTTCATTATTTTACTAAATCTGAATATCTTTGGTAAATTTACTAATTATGTCTTGCTTTTATCTGTATGACCAACACATGCACACACAAAATATTATTAGTAGTGTTCAAACTAAAAATGTAATAATCCTATGAATTTAGTAATACAATATAAGTGCAACAATAATGTTCAAATGCCCACGACAAGCATGTAAAACACGACTGCCCCCTACTGGTAACGTACTTCATGTGCCAGAGAACTTCACTCTAGAACGCGCCTTGCCGTGGCAGGTCATGGTATCCTTTTCCCTGTGATGCGCATTGTTTTATGTTTGGCATATGCAAGACAGTTTTATGAGTGGTCTAAATTGAATAATAAGGAATAATAAATAAATAAATAACAGCAGGTGTGTTTAAAAGCCACTATCACTTCTCACCTGTGAACTTTCTGTTGTTGTTATTGGTATGTTCCTCTCATGTCCTGCCAGCCTGCCTGTTTCTTCTTCAGTCTATTGACAATACAGTGAAAAGTCAGATCAATAATTAAAAAGAACCCTATAAATTGATCTTTATCAGAATTTTAATGCATACCATGTAATAACTATATACATTTTTATATATTTTCATATACTACTTGGCATTGCTACTCTATGCTCATTCAAAAAGATAAAGGACAAGATAATACAATAAAAAACACCATAAAATAAACAATATCATAATTCATTAACCATACATCATAAGCAATTGCGTGGGTATTCTTTTCATGACTTTTTATTGCCTTCAATGTCATAAAACCGATGTGATAAGACTTTTTAAGGACCTGCGGAGACCCTGTATTCATTCTATGTATAAAACTTGATCAACTTGTGTACAAGGCCTAAATCAAATATGGCAACACTTTCGTAACATCACTTCGTGTGTAAGTTGTGTGACACACAAGGATCAGTGAGGTTTGATGTTAGCGATATGAAAACTACAGAAAGGTAAACAATGAAATGGGGACGCAGTTGTTTTTAGTAATGCAGCTAGTGCTTAAAATGCTCAGGCACTCACCCTGTGTTTTTCTCCAGTTTCTGCTGGTGTGGTGTGCTTCGTTCTTGTGGGTGCATTACCTTGAAGCAGAAAGGTAAAAGGTATCATTTTAAAATGCATTTAACAGCTTAATGTACAAATTAACATTTTAAATGTTAAAAGTTTTTGTATTAATTTGATAACTTTTTTTAAAGGGCCATGGCTGCAAGTTGATCGTAGAGTCCAAAGATGGCAATGCCGATATGCTTATAATGCTTTTAGGAAACACAGCACAGGTCTTATAAAGTAACTATTTACATGCTTTTTTTTTTTTTTGAGGAATTGTTCTCACTTGCCTGTTTTTATTTTTTTACATAATTTTTATTTTTTACATTCTTATGTATTTATTTATATTACATAGATAGATAGATAGCGTTTCCTACTAATGAAACTAGGCAGGTTCCCAGTCGATCCCCCCTCCCCCTTTAAAAAAGAAACCTGATCCACAAGGGGGCAAGCATGAAGGGTATGGACATGGGACACAGGGGAAAGTCCAAGGGAAGTAGCCCTTGCTCATGACTTCATAGCTCCTCCCCTTGCTCGCGACATCATAGCTCCTCCCCTTG
>NW_015509904.1:0-1063 GCF_001515645.1 Sinocyclocheilus grahami
GCATGGTATTGACTTGTCATTGACCCGTGTTAAGACCCCTCATTATGCTGTAATTAAGCTTTTATTGACAAACTCTACAAGATTAAAGTACCACTGTGCTCTGTTGGTGATTGCAGTCATCTGAACAAACAACCCTCTGATAGGCCAAACACACAGTTACATAAGTGCGTGTGTTTGTGTTTAGATAGGCCTGTCCTTACCAATCAATGGCATTTTCTTACTCACACATGCTGCCATAATCAGCCTAATTAAAATCCAACATCTTTTACATGCAACATTCCCACAAATACTTCTCCAACCAGGCTCCAAATGAGCTGTTTTCCATTTTAACTTTTTGCTTTAATCTCAAACATTAAACTGTCAAGGATTTAGGGTAATTATATATGCTAATTTCGTTTGCTCAATTCCGTCGCGCATGCCGCAGACCCTCTTTAGACATTGTCGCCTGACACAAATATTAACTCAAATCTTCCCAGCACTGCTCTAATTGGCGAACATTTCCATTGTAAATGCTGTACTGTAATACTCTTTTTATACATTTTAATATTTATTAGATTAGTTAAACTCCTTGTTAGAAGGGAAGCAGGCTCTGTTTGTTAATGTAGATTTCTTCTGTGATTGTTTAACTGGTACGTTTAAGTGAATTACTTCCTGTGAGAGCTGTGTTTTAAGGTCTAATTTAATTTTCTAATTTAATAGGTTATTTTGTATATTTTGTTTAAAATTGTACTTAAGAATCAGGTATTTATACTTAAATAGTAAAAAAAATTGGTATTTAGATTTTGAATAAGTGCTTTTCTTTTTAACGTTTTATTCATCAAATAATCCTGAAAAAAGTATTTTAGGTTCCAAAAAATAATAATTAAGCAGCACAACTGTTTCCAACATTGATAATAAATCAACATATTAGAATGATTTCTGAAGAATCATGGGACACTGAAGACTGGAGTAATTTAATTCTGCCACCACAAGAATGAATTATATTTTAATGTATAGTAAAAAGAAAAACATTATTTTAAATTGTAATAATATATATATATATATATATATATATATATATATA
>NW_015509904.1:8146-11331 GCF_001515645.1 Sinocyclocheilus grahami
GAAACTAAAAGAGCTTTAAGTGTGTGAAATATAATGTTCTCAGTGTCACTGCACTCAACAAGGCAGCCCAAACGACGTAACAGGCGTCGTTTGGGCTGCCTGCTGTCTGCCCTGTGATAAACTCCCATTGCTGGGGTGCGTCGAAAGACGATGATCTTGTATCAACGATAGCCAAAGATATTGTCAAAAACAACAATTATTGGCAGTATTAAGATATTTGGCATTTCCAATGAATGTAGGCCTGTTACATTCTTATTTTTATTAGGACTATTATTATGAAGTTACTTTTATTATTCAATTAAAATGACAATTAATTTGTAATCCGCAATATTAGCTTGATTAAAGATTAGGCCTCGATTAAAATGTTTTAAAATGTCTTTTAAAACAGGACTATATACAATGAATTATAGGCCTATACTTAAAATATTAACTCAGCAGTCATAAATTAAAATCAATGAAAAAAAAGCTTTAGCCTATTTCAAGCACCAACTTTCAAAAACAACCTGTTTAACACGAAATACATTTCTTGTCTTTTTTTCACTATGTATGGGCCACAAGAGAAATATTAAGGGAATAAATTAAAACAGTTAGCTATATACCATAATCAGCATATGTTGAAGTAGATTGGTCTCTCGTCATCTTTGAGAGAATATGCGGCATCAGATGTCGAAAGCTCCATCATTACTCCGTCATTCCGTTTTTACTTTCACTTTCTGTATAGTGAATTGACTAAGATTAAGACGTTCACCGGCATAACTCTTGCACAAAATTTGCACGTTGCTTAGGTGATATCCATTGGCTCGCCTTCATGGTTTAAAACAAAAATATTTAATATAACATTGTGACGTAATCAATTATCCCCCCTCGTATTGAAAACGTACTGAACAGTGACACCACTGTCGTATCGAACCGAACCGTGAATTTTGTGAACCCTTACACCCCGTTACAAGGAAAAGTTTTTCTTCGGGGGTTCTGGCAGCATTGTTGGAATATAACCGGCTCATTGGGATTTCATGCACCTCAGGCATGGTAGCAGGAGTCAGCACTTAAAAACTTTTAAGAATCCTTGACAAGAGGTTGATATGAGTGACCTAGCTACGACAGGGTGTAATTATGTTGGTTTGCCAATAATTTACAGTTCAAAAACTCTCAATCTCTCAAACTTTATTTTTTCTACCTGACACTGTTGTACCTTTGGTGGGCTACAACATAGTTGGGTATCCTGAGCACATTCAATCACCCCTTACTAGTACACGCATACACACACATACACACACAAACGAATCTCATCAGTTAATCAGCACTTCACTAATCACTGCGACTGCACACACGCTGAGGTATCAGGACTCTAACTATGTCGCACCACACAAGCACGCCCCCCCTCATCTCATTCTCAGCATGTTCCAGCAGTGTGTTGTTTGCATGTTTGCTAATGCGTGTGTTTGCATGTTCTCTTACACTATTACATACTAAAAGTTTAAAAATCAAAGGATTTTTAAACATAAATAAATTATGCATTGAGATTTTTAAGCTCTCTTAATAACTGCCTTAAAGGCTTAGTTCTCCCAAAAATGTATATTCTGTCATCAGTTACGTCATTCCATACCGATAAGACTTCATTCATCGGGACATGAAGATTCAGTCCACATTTGAAAACAAAGATATTGTTTAATATTCTCTCTTCATTTTTGTCCATCCATTGAAATTCCAGGTCACACTTTATTTCGATAGTCGACTTTTAAAACATTCTACTATAAGTAAGTTTGCAACATTAGACTATTAGTAGACTGTTTAGTAAGGTTAGTAGAAAAGGTTGATGAACTTGCATGGTTACTTATAATTATTAAAATAAAGATATTAAACAGTCTACTAATACTCTAATGATTGCTAGTTGACATGCAAAGTTACTTAAAATTAGGTAGAAGGTCTAAAGTGAACTATCAAAATAAAGTATTATCAAATTACATGCAACCAAAACATTTATGCAATAAATAAAAGTACAAAAGTGTTTATATGATTGACAGATTTAATTTAGGCTTAAATGATTCATATGCATTATAAACACTGATCAACACACATAAAAGATAACTCCTCAAATATAGAAACTCAACTATGCTTGCTTGATGTGCTAGAAGAAAGTCCATGAAAAAAAATCAACTTCATTTGTGTTTTAAAGATGAACACATTTGTGTTTTATTTCTGTTTCAAATATAAAATCTTCAATAACACTACATATTTTGGCAAGTTTTAACTTGCTTGTTAATGTAATACATCTCGTTCAGCCAATTTATTATTCTCAAAGCAAATTAACATGTCTTTTTCATCAAATTGCTATGTTTTAAATTGTCATCTTTTAGATGACAAACTCTTGTTGATTCTTATTAGGACCTCAGCGTTAACAGATTGTATCTGGTATAGGCAATTCAAAACAACATAATATGTTTAAAGTTTTATGGTTTACATACAGGTTTATTATGGTTTTACATGATGCAAACTCTGACATCTTGGCTTCTGAAGAAAATTATGAATGCAGTAGTTATATAAATGAATGCACATAGACCTCAATAATACACCACCAATTAGCCTCATTGAGTATAACGATGAGATCTTAGCATCAAAGTAATAGCAAAAACAGCATGAATAGTCACCAAACAGTACAACAATACTCACAGCAAGTGCAGTAGGAGCCTGCAATCTCTTAAGAAATCAATAACATTGCTGAATATGAAATAGGTTGTTCAGACAACTCAATTAGGCGAGTTGAGACAATATCTGGGGGGATATTGTCAATATAACATACGAGTCTTTTACAATGTATAATCACCACCATTAACTTTAACAGCCCACAAGAAGAAAACAGAAGTTATCAGTAATCAGAAACGCTGGCACAAAACTAATCGGACCCATTAAACTTGATCAAATACATTCTGATAGCATTCACTCACGCACACGCCACAAATACCATGTTTCTCCTGTGATGGTGGTGATTGAATAAGTGAAATGACAGTTGAAGTGCTTTCAGTCCACCAAACATCATGATTATTAACATCACAAATGAAATTTTATTTACAGGGATGAGAATCGGGAGAGAGCGGGCAAATGAAATGGTTTGCAAAAGCAATTTACAGTTATGAGAGCCTGTCGACCGGGATGTGGAGATCGTGACATTTGAAAACGGACGTATA
>NW_015509904.1:12816-13604 GCF_001515645.1 Sinocyclocheilus grahami
ATTTTAGACTCTTTGCCTCTTATCATCGCTCTTACTAAATCTGAAGTGTGAAAATGAAAGGACTGCACGTACACACATACGCACAAATATAGACAGATAGCGAGAGAAATAGAAAAGTTCTTCTGCTTGTGATTTTCCTCTTTTAGTGCCACCTCTAATATTAGCTCAGTCACAAACACTTTGGGTCTCAGTGTGTTTAATTTTAGCTGTCATTTTCTCCCAGCGTATTCCCGTGCACACACACATGCCGTGTATCATGATGTATTAGGATTCCATGCGTATCTGATAGCTCCGGCTGTCTGGCAGATTGCCCACCACAGCTTCCACTATCTGTGACCGAGTGAAGCTACTCCAACAGGCGATAACAGAGAGAGACTCCCAGAGAGGAAGGGGAGAGAAAATAGATAGAGGGACACTCGCAAAGACCAAGGGGAGAGTGAGAGAGTGGGAGGAAGTGCTTTAGAAGGGAAAGCCGGTGCAGTTTGGGAGATAAATGCTTCAGTGAAGCGTGGTGAGGTGGAGATGGCCGGGGTTAGATCTATAAGCCATACCCATCCACAGACCGACTCAACGGATCATGCATCCAAGAGCTCAGGTTTGTGTGTGTGCGTGAAAACCAAAAACAGAACGCAAGCAATTCCCTTTTGTGCTTACGAAAGATTTTTGCAAACTCAAACTATAGTTTACATACAGTCTAGGATATTCAAATCAGTTCCTAAAAATAATCACTTTGATGTTTTGGAATGTCTGCCTACACTTTTTGACTTCTGCTGTCTAATATCATCATT
>NW_015509905.1:0-858 GCF_001515645.1 Sinocyclocheilus grahami
AGGTCAGGGAGGATGAGGAGCAGGTTCTCTTGGTAGCGCCATATTGGCCCAGTTGGACTTGGTTCCCCCGAACTGATGCTCCTCGCGACAGCCCCTCCTTGGCGAATTCCTCTGAGGAGGGATCTCCTTTCTCAGAGAGGGGGCACCCTCTGGCACCCGCGTCCAGACTTGTGGAATCTCCACTTATGGTCCCTGGATGGGACGTGGAGGTTCTAGGTGGGCTACCTCCAGCGGTAGTAAACACCATCGCTTCAGCTAGAGCCCCGTCTACCAGACACGCTTACAGGCTGAAGTGGAACCTGTTCGTCGGTTGGTGCTCTTCCCGCCGGGAAGACCCCCATAGATACCCGATCGCAGTCGTGCTTTCTTTCCTGCAGGATGGGTTGGAGCGAAGGCTGTCTCCCTCCACCCTGAAAGTGTATGTTGCCGCGCATCACGATGCAGTAGACGGTAAGTCTTTGGGGAAGCACGACTTGGTCATCAGGTTTCTCAGAGGGGAAAGGAGGTTAAATCCTCCGCGCCCTCACCTGTTACCCTCTTGGGATCTCCCCTCGGTCCTGACGGCCCTGAAGGAGGAGCCCTTCGAGCCTTTGCAGTCAGTAGAGCTTAAGTTCCTGTCAGTAAAGACAGCGCTCCTCACCGCATTGGCCTCGGTCAAGAGGGTAGGGGACCTGCAGGCATTCTCGGTCGACGATTCGTGTCTAGAATTTGGGACGAGTAACTCTCACGTTGTCCTGAGACCCCGGCCCGGATATGTGCCCATGTGCCCAACCACGCCTTTCAGGGATCAGGTGGTGAACTTGCAAGCGCTGCCCCGGGAGGAGGCAGACCCAGCCATCGCGCCATCGCTTCCCGTTC
>NW_015509905.1:1801-5257 GCF_001515645.1 Sinocyclocheilus grahami
TCCCAACTGGGTACGCTTTCCCAGTGTTATCCAATGTACCACTGTATGGAACAGCAGTGGCGGACACCTCTGCCTAGCCGCTGTCCTATCTTCCGCCCCAGCTGGTGTGGGGGGACTTGCCGGCTTCCGCAGGGCACTGGAGGGGGTCACAAATAGTGGTGTTTTCCATACGGATCCCAGTTCGTCAGTCACGACTGACGTAATGTATAACGTGACTGACTGAAAGGGAACATCTAGGTTACTTGTGTAACCCTTGTTCCCTGAAGGAGGGAACGGAGACGTTACGTTCCGTCGCCACAGTTGCTGTACCACCGCTGTACGGCCGGGGCACGTAGTCTCGGCTCCTCAGCGAAAAACTGATGTGCGTTTCCACGCGCTCTCCTTTTATACCCGCGCTGCGGGGCGGGGTGCGCGGGGCGAAACACGCACGCCAACTGTCATTGGCTTGTTTAGTTAACACTCGAAGGTGATTGGGCTCTCGGGCGAGATCCCAATTCGTTAGTCACGACTGACGTAACGTCTCCGTTCTCTCCTTCAAGGAACGAGGGTTACACAAGTAACCTAGACGTTATGTCTGTGTGTATGTCTCTCTAGATTTAGGGCATGTCTGTGTCTTTGTATTTGTTCTTTTGTGTGTTCGTGTGCGGTTAGCAGTAAAATGTGTATAGGACTGTGATGCAATTATCTCCCCTTATAGACACATATTGATGTGTGCACACACACATTCTAAAGTCTGAGAATGAATCATATACTCCCTGAGTGTGGATCAACACATGATGAACAATAAATTATTAACTCTAATAAATTAAAAGAGATGCTTCACTTTCCCTGTCCAATAAATCATAGTCAGCAGATACAGCTTCATCTCTGTCCAGCTCATTTCTGACTCTGCTCTTCTCTTGCTCTCTTTCTTTAATATTTGGAATTGTTTTATATTTTGAAATATGTTATTAAAAGGAAAAAAGGAACGGCGATAGTCCCTCTGGAGCATTTTGTGGAGGATCTTGGCAGTCTGGAGGGCTATTTGAACCCTATGTTTTTCCTCTCACGATCGTGGGGTCCACAGAGATGCAGATTCTACCGAGAATCAGTATTAGAGAGGATTGTATAAATGTGTTTGTGATTTATTGTAACCTTGTATGCTTTGTGTTGCAGGTTTGTGTCTGGGAAGGGCTTGGTGATCTACCCAGAAATCGGTGACAAACTGGACATTATCTGCCCCAAAGGGGACATGGGAAGACCGTATGAGTTTTATAAACTCTACCTGGTGAAGAAAGAGCAGGCCGAGTCCTGCAGCACCATACTGGACCCCAATGTGCTGGTGACCTGCAACAAACCAGAGAAAGACATCAAATTCACCATCAAGTTCCAGGAGTTCAGTCCAAACTACATGGGACTTGAATTCAAACGCATGGCAAACTATTACATCACCTGTAAGTAACTCCAGCTTTTCTGTATCTATCTACCAACTTCTTTTGGGAACACATTTTTCACTATCATAACATATTTGCAAAAATTGTAGTACTGTTTAATTGTAATATTGCAGTACCCTTAAAGGGTACCCTTACCCCCTAAAGCAGTATATACCCTTAAGGCTTTAGGGTTAAATAAGGTACAAAGAGGTCCTTTTGAGGGTACTGCCCCAGTGACAACCTGTTGTACTCCCGAACGTACAATTTTACACATTTGATTTACTACTAAAAATCCCTAAAGTTGTACTATACAAATTATCGTTAATCTAGTGTAGTCGGAAAAAGATTATTTTAGATACAATAGAAGTTCATGAGAAGTCCCATTTTAGATAGCTTGCTAAATGTGTGTTTGGGTCAGGTTTTGCCTATATTATGTGGTCCAAATGTCCCCAAAAGAATAGTAAAGCCAGAAATGACATTATGGGGACCAGCCAATGTTCCTCATTGTTTTTTAATTTAAACCACAGGCTATGTGATGATTTGCAGTATGGTTAAGGAATAGAAAATATAATTATCAATAGAAAATGTGTGTGTGTGAGAGAGAGATATGGAAGCCAGTTTCTGCCTTTGAGTAAAAAATAAAACGGGTAATTGAAATAATGCTTAAAATGAGAGATACCGTTTAAAATAAGAAATAAAGTCACATTGTAACACAAAGTTGCAATTTGTAGGAAATGAAGTCGCAATTACGAGAAATAAAGCCACGGTTATGACAAATAAAGTCAGAAAGGCAGGAAGAGGCTTCCATAGTAATGGTAATATGTTTGTGTAAATCTGTAAATGGAACAGTCAAGCTTTTGTGAAAGAGGTTTTCAGTGAGGGATGATTTTCCAGCCACAAACAGCATGCAACAGTTGTACTGAAGAGCTGATTAATCATTCATTCAGAATTAAAGATTTCTAACACGTTCAGCATAAATGCATGCTAAACCCTTAGCATATAAGATAAAAACAGCAGGGAACAGCATGGTAAATGTAACACGCTCTTTCTGTCTCTTTTTCTCTATGGCTCAGTGTATCCACCCCCTTTACCCCGCTGTCTTTTTTTTAACTCTTTCCCCAAGGATGGTGGGAGGGAGAGACACTTTCAGTCAGGCATGTCTCATTGGCTGTCGTGCCTCACTGAGTTTTTGGTCTCTTGGCCATGATGCCCAGACATGTCCCATAATCCACTTCACCTCTACTGACCCATCACCACAACTACTCCCAGCAAGCAGCAGGGATGATATTAGATCCAGTAAAACACTAACACACACACGCACACACATGCACACAGACTCCCTAGCAACACTCATTATGTGGTAGCGTGGTGTGTTCAGCTTAGACCAGCATGAATGTCCAGGGAAAATCTGGGGAATTTTACCAGGGAAACATCCATGCACACACACACACACACACACACACACACACACACATAGAAGGTGCTATAATTGGACTCTATGAGGCTACGGGGTCTTAAACGGAGCAGGGCGATGCTGAAGGTTGGTATGTCACATCTACCTTGTTTACATACATATTGCTACGTTTATATGCACAATTTTTGGTTCAATCGACTGAATTCATTCCGATTGATGAATCTGACTGTAGTGTTTACATGAACGCTAAATAAAGTGATCGGGTTGATGTGCGCGTTTATATGTCACAAGCTTCAAATGGGAATTTTTATTTAATTTTTTTACATGCGCACACTGCACAAATATAGAGTTTCTCACTGTTTGCACATAATAACCACTCTCCTACACTGTTTCTTTATTTGTTTTAAACACAGGGTATATACCGGAATCATGGAGTTAAATTTAATACCTTTTTTAAGAAGGTCCATACATTCTTAAGACCTCATCGCCACTCCAAGTTTTAACCGGTTACATTGGCGACACTTTAACTTACATTTACTATATACTGATTGTAAGATAGCGCAACTAAACAGACTTATTTTGTGATAACTCCTTATCAATAAAACATAATTCAGAAGTGGGGAACGAAGC
>NW_015509905.1:5994-7276 GCF_001515645.1 Sinocyclocheilus grahami
GCGATCGTGAAATCAAAAGTGAACTACGACTGCGAGCACTCATTCAAAGGGGATTTAAATACTCCACATATTGATAGCGGCACCCTGATGCGCGAAAATTCTGTACAATATTACAATGTTTGCGGGAGCAGATGGGAGTGTGCGGTAATGGTCAAAAATTCAGCAAGAGCGGGATCAACAAGCCCTGTGCTATCACGCAGCGGTGCAGTCAGTCAGTGAGCGCCGTAACAGATGACGTCAAATCTTGCGGGATTCCATAAATAAAATACACAGAACCCCACTATTCGACAAATATACATAATGAAAAGATGATACAAAATTTAATACCTTGGAAAATGGCATTTAAGACTTTTTAATACTTTTTAAGGGCCTTAATTTTCTCTAAATTGATTTATCAACTTTTAATACTTTTTAAGACCCCGTGGACACCCTGTAACAGCAGAATTAATATTTATCCATTTATTAATAAATATACATATAAACCGCTGTGCCATGCTGCTCATATTTATCACGCAGTAAAAATGCCCCTCCCCACGCCCAAAATGGGTTGCCTGTGGATGAGAATCCAAAACAAGGACTGGTTGGGAGGTTGTCCTGCTCCACTTCACAGTTGCCGAGTGAAAGGAGAGTTTTATAATGACAGGACAGTGGACACGCATTTATACAACACTTTATTCAAAAGGAAGAGCCGTTCGTTCCGCGCATCATACGTCATTACGCTATTTCTGCGTCATTGCACATGCGCAGTCCTTTCAGTTTCGGGGTTCAATCCGATCAAGTGTTTACATGCACTCTCAATCATATTAGAAAAGGAATAAACCACCCCCTTCAATCCGATCGATTAAGGTGTTTACATGAAGGCTTTTTAGTCTGATTGAGCCGTCAACCCCATTACAAACGGATTATTTGGTTGCATGTAAATGTAGCAGTGAGTCCCTGAACTGATTGTAGTTTGGCATCAGTATAGATGCTTTTTAATATAAAACTCCCCTTGTGTGTGTTAAATGTAAGCAAGATGTTTCAACCCAATTCGTCTGTCTTGTCATTACTTGTGGTTAAAGTTTATGGCGTATTTTAATTATTACATTTATGATAGTTTTGTTAGCACTCTATGCTAATGTAATGTTGTATGGTTTGATAATGAATAGCTACCATTTAGCTTGTTCTGATTGTGTCTGAGCAGATGCATGCTGCTGCAGACCTCACTTATACTGACACTGCCCACCCGCCTTGAGCATGTCTGTCAGGCTTTTTCAGTTGCTACAGTGTCACTCCAGGTGCT
>NW_015509905.1:10139-11275 GCF_001515645.1 Sinocyclocheilus grahami
GGTGTTTGGAATAATAGTATCTATCCTGCTTCCTGTGTGTTACCTCACTGTGACCGAGATTCAGAACTCTGAATAGGCATTGTTGATGTGCAACTGTGAGGTCAACTGAATAATAAACTGCCTTTTTTAAATTATAGTGAGCACTTATTGTAGACATGGTTTCTGAATACTTCATACACAAGAGTGAGACACAAACACACTGCGAATCTGTTGTGCTTTGCAGACAAACATTGGCTGAATTTTCAGTTTTGTGTTTGTGGTATATCTGACCTCTTGGGCAAGTACTAGTACAAAAAGACATAGTCAGCTAAACAACTTTTTCTCCCCTTTGAGACACAAGCGAATAAGAGAGAGAAGGAAAGAGACAGAGAAAGAAAGCATTATAAGACAGGGAGTTCATCTTTCTTTGTCTTATGGGACGTTGAGCACCAGGTGCACCAAACCGAGCAAGATTCCTGCTGTGTGTGTGTGTCATTCTGTCTTGCGATCACTGTGTATGGAGGTGGTTGCTGTAGTAATGGTCACTGTTGCTGTAGTGATGCCCATGTGGATGTCCCAGTAGGCAATGAAGGTCAGCGATGCATGATGGGTCACACTACCCATGGAACTAATGCACATAATGAGTGTTTGTCTTGTGTGTGTGTTAGAGAGACATCAGAATAGAGACTTATTGACGTTTAATTACATTCCCATTGTGCTCCGTGTCTGTTCTCTCTCTAACACACACAGGTTAAAATATGGCAAGGGCAAGCAGGTCTTCAAGGTTAGGATCTGAATGAAACGTTGAATTCTGGGAGATCTGGTTTACTGCCGTTGAGAACACACACACTCTGCTTTCCCCTCTGCTTCATTAATCACAAAACACTTTACCTAGAAATGCTTTTAATATGGTCTGAATATAATAGGCATAATGGCCTGTGCTGTTATTTTGAAATGGCCTAATTTGCGAGAACACAGATAGCCATCTACGATCAGTAACAGAATGTGCTGGTCATTTTCTTCACTTAAAGGTAATTTGAGAGAATGGGTGGTAGTGTTTACTAAAGAAAGACAGAAGGAAACAAAGAAAGCGAAAAGGAGGAAACAAAGAAATGTGAAGAAAGAAACAATGAAGGAATGATAAAATAAAGGAAGGA
>NW_015509905.1:11927-13602 GCF_001515645.1 Sinocyclocheilus grahami
TGTGTGTGTGTGTGTGTGTGTGTGCGTGCGTGCTGGAGTGACCTGTCACTGGCACTCTGTGTTATGTCGACTGCATTAGAATGAACACTGACCCAAATCTCACAGACAAACACACATGCTCACCCACTGAAAGATCGAAAACCTTTAGCAGCTACATTATACCTCGTTTGTCTGTCTCCCGCAAAGCTGTTTTTCAGATTTTTCTGCGACTACAGTGGTCTTTTCCCTGAAGGCTCAGACCGGAGCTATTGGCTATTGTGGCTAACTCACTCAGGGAAGCGTCTTTTCCTTCTGCTCTTTGTTTCAGTTACTCATCAGTCAGAGACTCGAGGAAAACAGCACTGGGCTCTGCTGACTGAAACGTAAAATGTTGCAGTTGTCAAAAATATTTGTTTTTCGAAAGCCTGACTCAGCTGTGGTTGTGAACATTTGAATTGTGTTCGTTGAGGTTTGGATTCTCTCATTCTGTGAGACGTGATGGGAGAACTTCAGCTCAATCAGGGCCTGTCATGTTGATTTAGCTGCATGATCATACTCGAAAATATGGTACAAAAACCTGAGCCATGCAGCTGAATATTCAACGCTTGCTTTGAAACGGAACTTCATTCCTTGATGTTAAAGTCTTTAATATTTGAAGAAAAAGGAATGTTCATAGTATGACTATAATTTCCCAAGTCTCTTAAGCTACTGTATTGAATTATTATTATTATTAATTATAATAAAAAATACAATTTCATACAGTGACTTAAGAGACTAGAATAAGGAGTTTTCATAGTATGACTATAATTTTCCAAATATTATTATTATTATTAGTAGTAGTAGTATTATTTGTAGTTTTTTTTTAATTAACAACAATGCTACAATTCCATACAGTGACTTGAGACTTGAAGAAATGATCATCATTATTTATTGTAGCACATTCAATTTCTTTTCATTTTTGCTCTTGTTGCGTGTTACTGGTTTTATTTGTCTTATTCTATTATTATTTTAACTTTTCATATGTGTTTAATTAATATATATTTCTATTTAAATTTTTGTGTATTTTTATGTAATTCATTTGAATCATTTTGAGTTGAATTTTAGTTATGAAAAGTGCTAAACAAATAAAATGATTATTAAAATGATTATTTATTATTACAGTTATGAATATTTACTAGTTGTCAGTATCTACAGAACAGGGTAACTGAAAGCCATAACATATTTTATCATTTTATACATTATTTTCATTAAATTGCATTATTTACACAAATGTACTCGAAATGACCATTTAATCAGACTATATATTTATCTTTCACTATATATTTGTAACATCATTGCAAAGCTGTGAGCTGAAAATACTGCCCCCAAAATACTGTAATAATACTGTTTTGGTTGTGTTTTTTCATTTCAGGGATTGTGTGTGTGCTTGTGTACAAGTCTAGATGTGTGTGTGTGTGTGTGTGTGTGTTTGATAAAATATGAGGCAGGCATGAGATGGCTCCATGGTGGCAAAAGAATGAGCGTATGCTACGAACAAATGCTGATACACACACTCAAAAAAAGCACACCCACACTATATGTCAGTCAATAAGAGATGCTAACTGGGGCAACACTATATTTATTGTGACAAGACTGAATATTTCATTCTTTGTCTCTCTCTCTCTCTCTTTCTCTCTCTCTCTCTCACACACACACA
>NW_015509906.1:0-887 GCF_001515645.1 Sinocyclocheilus grahami
GTAGCGAAACAACTTGAATGGCTGCATGCGAAGGTTATTAATGACGGCTGTCATTTATGTTTGTTGTTTTTGCCAATGGCACGTCTCTTAGGCCATTTTTGCTGCTGGTGTGAAATTAAATCTGCTGTATTTCATCATGCGTACAGCATGAGTTTTCAGAAACAGAGCTTGGAGCTTTCCAAAAGAGTCTGCAGCCCTCCGGAGTGTCTGTGTAAATGTTGCCATTACATACAAATCAAAAAATTAATAACAAGGTCCTTTAAAGAAAAGGCCACACTTTGAAAATATGCCAAATAGCTGAGATTTTTAAATGAGGGAATTGAGTTCCCTGACAGCCTATTATCACAATGTCATAGGAACAATCGCATGATTCTTTCTGCATCACTTGCAATGGAAACTCAAATTGCACATGTGTGAAATAAAAGGAAATTGGAAGTAAATTGCCTATAAATCATCAATATTTTGAGAAGCCGCTATTGATGTGGGGAACAGTGACTGGTGAATGCAGGTGATGCAGCCGCTGTGATTACGGACCATCATCCCCTGCAGGATTATGCTAATCAGGTGAATTGTGATACTCTAGCTTGATGATCTCAGGTTGCCAGGCTGTGCCGCTCTGAAACCGAACCAAATGCTGTCTATAGATGTCGGAAATGCTTTAAGTCGTCATTTGCTTGCGAGAGCTGAATGCCATTGGTGTCTTTGCTCATTTTCATTTTTTTCTTGCGCTATGCTTCTTTTCATGCTGTGGAGTGTAGGTGTTTCTGTGATATTTTGTGCATATGCAGGTGTACACAGGAAGAAAATGTTACTTGAGAGAAATGCAGTAGAGACGTATGGAAGTGCACAAGTGTGACTGTATAGATTTTCACATTGCTTCAAAATAA
>NW_015509906.1:5569-7094 GCF_001515645.1 Sinocyclocheilus grahami
GCAGCGCCCACAGCCGTGAAGACTACACAGGCAAACGGCTCAGTCAAGTGAGGTTTAATCGCTGGCTTTTTAGCCCGTGTGCCACGGTTTCACTGAGACTACAGAAAGAAAAAGTGCTCCCCTCGAATTTCCTCAGATGCCATTCTCTTTAAAGTTGAATCAGCCCTGTAGATGTTTGATTCTGGCCCTTAGCTAATTCTTCGCCGGCTCGCCTCAGATAGCTGCGGATAGCACTTAATTCAACTCGCCACATTTCTGAGTCTCTTTATTCTTCAGAGCGAGAGGAAAACGTTTAAACTCAGCCTCTTGTTTCGTAGCCTATTTTTAAGCCTCACGTGGACTGTATTGATTGTATCTCTAATGGTTAAAAAGACAAAATAGCTTTGCAAAAAGAGGAATGAGCTGAGATGAATCATGCCATCTCTCTTCAACTCAAACATTCCCACTCCTCCTCATTCTTTTAGTCATATTCCTTTTGATTCCCAGGCTCTCATCTCAGTCAATGTCTGTCTGTCTTTTCTTTTTGTAGATGAAGCTTTGGAACAAGTACAAGGTGACCAGTATTCCTTCTCTGGTGTTCATCGATGCTGCCACGGGGAAGGTGGTGTGTCGGAACGGCCTGCTTGTAGTTCGAGATGATCCAAAAGGTGAGTACTAGGCTTTAGTTTTTCACCCACTCAAGGGGTTTAAAGGAAAGCTCACCCAAAAATGAGTACTCAGTTGCTATTAACTTGCCCACATGTTGCTCCAAACCCTTGTTGAACGCAAAAGGAGAATTATTTGAAGACTCTTCACAGATATCTGTGCTTTATAGTTTAAGCTTCAGAAATGGCACAAAAACACAAAAGATGAACCATAAAAGTTGTCCATGTGCTATAATATATTCTAAAGCCAAAAGTATACTCAAGTTTTGACGCCAAAGTATCAAAGCATACAGTGGAGTGAATAGCCTTTCAAAGTTTACTCTTTTTAATAACGTGCACAAACAAAGGCATTTGACATTCGCACTAGAATGTTTCATTCTTGTCCAGTGTCTGCGCTCTTTATTTTCAGAAATTATGACTATAAAAATTTTTTGTACAGTTGCGAGTATCTCTGAGCACACTTGCCAATGCGAGCATCTGCTGTTGTTGTTCCTCAAGTAATATGTTGTTGTTGTTGTTGTTTTGTTTCTTGCGTGTCTTTATTGACTCACATGTGCGAGCTGAGTGTACCGTGTTGGAGACCAGTGTTGCCACCTTGTGGACAAAGTAATTAGTGCAAAAAAATTATTGTTCGTGCTGAAAAAAAAGTCAAATTGCTAATACTGGGTGGAAACACCAATATGCGCATAAATTCTAAAAATGTGCATAAGAAACTTGTGCACAATATTGAGTTGGATAAACTTTTTATCTGATAAGAAAAAAATGTGCATGAACTATATACTAATGACCGCATTTATTGTGTTTTGCCTACTTGCTCCGAGGCGCAAGTAATTTACTATATATGAAAATTATTATATTCAGTGGCTTCTCCTACTTTTCTT
>NW_015509906.1:8704-9451 GCF_001515645.1 Sinocyclocheilus grahami
TTTTTTTTTTTTTATGAAACAGATTGGTCCTATTTGCATATCAGACTGATTCATATAAACGAATATTTGCGATTGATTCAGTGAGTTGAACTGTAGAACTAGATTAGTAAATGAATCATTCACTGATTTTGATCATCCTGATCTGAATTCTGATCATTTTGGTTCTTTTCAGTAAACATATTCGTCCTGTATGCAAATCAGACTAATTTATCAATAATTCTTAGTGATTGATTTGTTGAGAACCAGATCAGTAACTGAATCATTCACTGATTTTTGAACATGATTGGATTGGAACATGATTGGATTTTTGAACAGGAATCTGATTGATTCAGTCATGAATTTGGGTTCTATCAAATGACTGATTTGGTTGCTAATGATGGTAGATATTTTTAAATGGTTATGTAATATTTAGGAGAAATAGAGGATGAACACCTCAACTCCAGAATTTCTGGTGCAATATGGGAAATTAAGCTTCCATCTCACATTAAGACCTGATATTTGCATCAACTCCCATTCGCCTCTGTCGCAGCGTTTGATATCCCTGTGCCATCAAGATCCAGAGGAGAGACTCTTGTATATTATAAATATATGAATGACATATGCATGTGCTGGCAGTGAAAGGAGGATTGTGTGACAGTAATCAGAGTCCTGCCTCTGCTCTGCTCCCACCCGTCCTGCAGGCCTGGAGTTCCCCTGGGGGCCGAAGCCCTTTGCAGAGGTGGTGGCCGGGCCCTTGCTCAGGAACAA
>NW_015509906.1:10623-11163 GCF_001515645.1 Sinocyclocheilus grahami
GAAAGGGACCCCGTGTTTTCATATACTGTACATGTGATGACGTCCTGAAACTCTAAATATCACACATTCATGACTGGCAATATTCAACATAAGTTCTACCCATTCATCATATGAGGAGGGTGAAAATATGCATTTGCATGACTGATTGTGAGTCTTAACAAATTGCATAATTTCCTCTCGAAATGCATCCACCTTTTCAGAATCAGTAAGCTAATGGGGCCTGTGCTTAACTGTCATAATTATTTCACCATGCAAAAAAAACCTTAATGATTTTGTTCAATATATAATTATTTCTCTTTTCATCCATTTACACTCACTTTCTCAAAGAAGAGAGAGCTCCTTTCATTACTACTCAAGCATGTTTGATCCATTTGTGGTTGAACAAATGGCCTGCGCTCGGCCCGTGTTTTGTTTGAGTGAATGTAATGTATAGTTAATGTCCACTGTGGTTGTTAAATGGTCACAGCAGGGAATATTGCCGCATTGAAGGCTTAAGTAGCGAAACAACTTGAATGGCTGCATGCGAAGGTTATTAATGAC
>NW_015509906.1:12559-13598 GCF_001515645.1 Sinocyclocheilus grahami
AAAATTACTAAAACTTTAAATTTCAAAATGTATATTTTATTCCATTTATGAAAATGGAATTTCAAATGAAATACTAAAATAACACAGGTTAGTAATTTGTATAAATCACAGAAACATTTTGAATAGAAAATAACCAAAAAATTACTCATGGTTCAGCGAGGGAGTCAGTATGACTCACTGAGACTGATTCAAACCTCTTTTCATGGATCTTCCCGATTCACTCTTTTAAAAGAACCATTTCATAAGAGTCATTTTTTCATGAATGGGTTATCAAAGCTGAGTGGTGTTACAGTGGGCACTTCTGTTACTCTTGGCTTTCCCGCCATATGAAGCCTTTTCCACAGAAACCCTGTTATTTCCCACTATAAAAGTCACTCACTCCTAACACTCAGGCCAGTACGTGACGCACTCATTCACATTCACAGAGGAGCGGTTCCTTGACTGACAGCGTTTCTCTTGGTTGTGGCGAACACGGGCAGCTTGTGCCAGTCCACAGGGCTGCAGCCACAGTAGCGGGAGCTTGTTTTTCCAGTTCCCCCCTTTTCCAAACCCAGACAAATAGTGAAGATGAGCCACAAAACCAGGCTATATATTTCAGTTTATTATTCCAGCACCGCATTCCTCGTTCCTAACCAGTGTAAAGTGAACCTCTATTAAAGTGACTTTTATAAGACCAAGTGTGCCTGGACGTACTGTTTCCGTTGATATACTAATGGCACTTTTTTTCTCCATTTGAAAAACGACCTCAAATGACCTCAAGGAAACAGAGGGAGAGTTTGTAGCTTGTTGCATTTGTTAATATTTTATTTTAGATGGGCTGGGAAAATACAAGAGGCCGGAGCTGCAACAGAACATACTGTACGTTGGAATGTTTGTTGAATGTGCGCCACATTAATTTCCAGTTAGAAGTCTTTGTTTATCTTAATGGGAGTGATGTTTAGTTTTTACTTTTGTACAGACTAAAATTGTGTATGAAGTCTGATTGGTCAGATATACCTTAAAGGAATAGTTCACCCAAAAATGAAAATTCTGTCATCAT
>NW_015509907.1:0-598 GCF_001515645.1 Sinocyclocheilus grahami
CCATGTCTACATAAGCTTGTCTTGACACATTTTCTTTTTCTAGTTAAAAAGTACAGCTATATAAATTTATTTGAATTATAATTCCACTTCCTTACATTCAAATTTGAATTCATTACTCGAACTGAAGTTTAAAAGACACTTTCAAATCAATTCTAAACAGTGCACATCCCTGTTTTGCTCAGGAGTGAAAACTCAAGACCCCAGAGTTAAGTATGGGACTAACTAGTCGACTAATTATAATCTTAATTTTAATCACCACAAGTAACAGTTCTACTAGTCTGCAAAATTTGTGACCCAGAAAGTTCCTTGCTATATTAGGCTTGCGCGTCAGACCGAGAACATTTACCAAAAGAAATCCTCCATCAGTTTGGCAACAATGATCTTTTTTACTCAACTATCAAGAGAAACAATCTTGTGAAGAGAGAATGAGAGCGGACAGGGAGATATACGGAGAAACAGAAGGAGCACAAGAGGATTTCACACCATGATGTGAAGACGCAGAGTATAATAAGCAGGTGGGTCAAAGGTGACCGCCAGCCAGCCCAAGCCTAAATCTCTTAATTGGTGGGGGTCAAATTAAAAACCCTCTTTTAAAGAC
>NW_015509907.1:1993-2592 GCF_001515645.1 Sinocyclocheilus grahami
AATCGATCATTTTGACCCATACAATGTTTTTTTTGGCTATTGCAAAAGATACACCCAAGCAACTTAAGACTGGTTTTGTGCTCCAGGGTCACAAATGTACATGTAAAGTGTCATGCAGGGAATTCTGGGAATGTCAATCTATGGTTTTTCACTGTAAATTATACAATGACTCGTTCTTTTGCACTTCCATAAAACCTTCCAAATTTTAACAGTATTTTACTGTAAAATTACATTAAATGCAATTAGTTATATTTTACATACTGTTAACAAACCGTTAACCAGTTAACAGGTTTTTACTGTAGTATTTTTACTGTTAAAATCAAAAAATAAATAAATGAAAAAAATCATTAAAAACTGAAATTAATTGTTTTAAAAATCTACAATTGCATTTAGGCATTACAACATTATAATATACAATATAAAGAAGCAAATATTATTATTTTGAGATTTGCTAAAAATGTAATGTAGCACTTTTTCGTTTTTTTTTTTTTTAATTACAGCAAATGAAATCCAAATGTTTAAATTAATTTTTAACAATTAATTATTTTTTTAATTAAAGTATAATAATATAATATAATATAATCTATTTTAATTTAATT
>NW_015509907.1:7986-9458 GCF_001515645.1 Sinocyclocheilus grahami
AGGAATGAATATGTCACCTTGCCCTACATTCAACTCTCCTTACAGTCTGTAATCTCTACTCCATGCCCACATTCTGAACGGGCTCCATTATAGATAAGCACTGAAGTCTAGGAGAAATTGAACAAAAGTGTTGGACTGATGTTTTAAACTGTTGTATGTGTATGTATACATCTTCTAAACAAGATTCCTAGCCCTGACTCTACTTTTAATGAAACAAGAAAGTGTAATGTGATCTTCAAAGATGATCTGGACTAATTTACGAGTGCCTTTGAACAAGAATATCTTCAAAGCGACCCTGAAAGGAACTCTTTATTAGAGAACTGACTGGTGGCTACACCGTATTAGAGGAGATCGGCCATTTACCAGGAGTACAGCTGGATCACAGCTGCATTAAAATGCCAGAAGGAGCCACTGAAATGACACTGGGTGGCTAAATTTAGGCTGGAATTTCACAATGGATGATCTCTGAAACAGCATATTGGTTTTCTCAGAGGGCCTGGTGCATGGCCATTTTCCCATAAAATTTCACAGTGGGACAAAGAGAAGTTGTATTTCTCATTGTTTTATATAACATTGATGAAATGGATGCAACATAAGTGTGACAGTTAGAGAGTATCACATGGGAAAGAAAGAAACCGTAATCCTAAAAACATCCATGGCTCGATATCAGGAATTACTCACGGTGACGTCTGACAAATGACGGTGCTGTGAAACACCTGGTGAGAAGCTCTCAGCACCCAACCAGTTACACATTACCAAACACAGCACAGGAATACTGTGAAAATTACCATTGTGCTCACATTTTACCGTTCAGCCGAGCAATAAAGTCATCCGATACCAATGACTCATTGAGAATACTGAAAGATTTATGCAGCCAAACACTTAAAATGCACATATGACTCACTTTAAATGTAAAGCACTCACTCTCATGACTCACAACATAAAATCAGCTGTGCTACAACTAATCATCATTTACTCTGAATGATTGATGGTTGAGCTATGTTTCCTAGAACTATTCTAAATATCTATAAAAATCTGAAATCTCTTCTGGATCAAAGCAGCACATGTGTATGGTGCATGTGGACCATACACATGTGTTTGAAGGTCGACGTTCACAGGGCAAACGGTGTGGGTCACCAGCCCCCAAATCACCTCACAATGGGGGCCATAAAAAAAGTTTTAGCCGATCAGAGTAAGCCCCCCCATGCACAGCAGGCTGGAGCACAATGTGGTGCCACTGGGGATGAAGAGGGGTCTAATCCCACTCATAGACTCGGCCCGCACCCCACTGCGAGGGCAGCTTGGACCCTCCACAAACACCACAGCCACAATTTGAGACCTTTCCAAGCCATTTTTAACAAATTTGCCAAGTATTGGAAATTAAGTGGCTTCCCTTTGTACATTACAGTAAAAAATTAGGGGACTTTGATCTTACATTGATGGCATGATAAAAATTCTACTGACCTTATGTA
>NW_015509907.1:10102-11640 GCF_001515645.1 Sinocyclocheilus grahami
CCATTTTTTTCCTTGACTTCAAACATTTCTAATCATTATAATGGACTGTAAAGTCACTGTATTAGGAAAGGACAGTAGCACTGTCAATGTGTCATGCCGGTTCTTTTTGTCCAAGTGTCCGACATTCAGCAACTGTTGATCTAAGACACTAAAGCAACAAGTGAGGGTTTGTTCTGGTGGAATGCAGAGTATGTGGGGGGATGGGAGAGGAGAGGACTGCGTTTCACACCCCTATCAAAATGATGAGCCCAGACTGCGGTAATGGCCGACCTGGAGAGGGTCAATATTGATTTAACAGTTAAAAATACACCAGGCTGGTCCTCTCAAGGTTACACCAGCACAATCAAACAGGAACCACACAACACTGAGTATGTGATTAATTGATTCTCCTAAAGTTGAGATAACTGTTTATGTTTGGGGAAAACCGGGACAGTTTAAAGACTTCGAAACATCTGTGAGCTATAAAGCAACCCAAAGCATTTGAAATATGAGGGAAATTATATAAATGACCATTTGATTATTTACCCATCCTACATTTGGGGACAACAGAAACAATTTACTGTCCCTTGGGAGCTGCTAATAAACAAATCTCCGCTCTGAGAAGCCTTGAGTTCACATAGACTTTACGGCAACTAAAGAAGTTTGTGGATTGATAAACATATACTCTATTTTGCGCATCGTAATAACAGGTTTCCCCCGTCAGCCAATAGCAGCAGATTCTGTTCTGTGTGAGGGTGGTTGTGTCAGTTTGTGTCAGGCTGTGTGAACAGCAGTTGTGTATAATTGCAATATAAGTGATGCCTTCTAAACAAGTGTCTCAGAGAAATGAAACTTGAAATTGTGTATTCACACAGCGCTTTCCAAATGATTATTTAAAAGGCAAAAAGCTCACTGTGGTTCCCGTCCGAAATGAGCAAGCGTGAATGGAGGGTCTCTAAAACATCATAAAGAGAGCAGTGGACCTTACACACTTTATTTCCCTCAGTGAATAGGGCCAGTATTCATTACAGGCCATCTTGTTTTTCATCTCCAAAATAGCTGACACATGCCAACCATCCTGCTGCTTGAATGAGTCGCCCGTGGGACAAACGCAACACCTGATCAGCTCAGCAAATCAAAGACACCGGTCTCAAAATGTAAGACAAGAGGTCAATGCAACAATGGATGCTCTGTAAATGCCACCTGCCATGCTTTTATAGTTATAGTATACGATGTTTGACAAAAATAAACTGTGAAATCCAAAATGATGGTAGTCAAATAGAGAAGTATGCCATATTTTAAGATGTATGTATGGTTTATTTCACATATCACGTCAAATAAACAGTCAATCAGATACCGATAAACCACTAATTATTTTATTTGTATGGCTGATAAATAGACAAAAATAAAATTCTGTATTATTTTGTTTTAAATCAATAAGAAATGAAAATTATATATTTTTAAATACATAAAATGCTTAAATATTTTCTATATTTTTAAATTTAAATTTTAAATATTATCTGTATATAGTTTTTGTAATAATTTAATAATAATAATAA
>NW_015509907.1:12267-13596 GCF_001515645.1 Sinocyclocheilus grahami
CCTCATAACTGGGAACGATGTGAAAACAAGCCATCAAGATGTTTTCCTTGATTCAAATCCATAAAAACTATTAAAAGCTGATCATAAAATATAGTGGCAAGCCTCGGTCGCTTAATTGCAGTCTATGAGAACTGCTGCTCAATAATTGCCATTTACGGTGACGTGCTTGACTTCAGATAGAAAAAAATGAATTCCTACTATAGCAGACCACTACTCCCTAAGGAAGGATCTCAAGGTTCTTGCTATTCTTGCATGGGAAAGTCGACTCATTGCCAGAAGCTGCCAGTTTGTTCGAAGAACAAATCTAGGGACGAGAGATAAAGGAAGTCGCCCTCACATCAGCGCACATGAATAAAGCAGATGTTTTGTAATGGGCCGAAATATTGCACTGTGATAATGGCTCCATGGTTTCTCTTCCTGAAAGCTTTGAGAAATGAGGGGTGTCTTTCTGCAGCCACGCACTGCAGAGACAATACAGCCATAAACTGAAAGGATCTAAATCACTTTCAATCACACCAGAGCAACTGATTCCCAACAAGCTCTTTTATGCTCTGCGTCAGCCCCACCCAGTTCACTAGCAACAATTACCACTTTGAAGATGTGCGCTGATGCAAAACACTAATCACCCAGATACCGGCCACATAATGTTCATTTCCTACACACACCAGTGTAAACAAGGCTCAAGAGCCACTTGTGAATGGAAACTTGGGGTATTTCTTCATTTAAATAGACATCTGAAGTGCGATTTGGGAAAAATCATTGGCTGTGGAAGAAATATGATGAGTTGTGAAAATATGTGCTGCTTTTATACATTAAAGTAAAGCTGGGTGATGTAGAGTATAGAATATTTACATTATATTCAAAATAATTTTGTTGGTGATATAAAATGAACCAGCAGTGTGAATTTCACAGTGATTTTAACGCATTAATAATTTAATAATTAATAATTTAAATAATTTGGCCATTAATTTTTTAGAGGACCAGGTCGCTTAATTTTGAACAATATGATTCAATTAATATTTTCAAAATAATGATTTAAAAGTTTGTTAGCGTCATATCATTTTTATATTTATTATTGCTTTAAATATGATATAAACATAAGTATTAATATATTCATTTGTATATATATATATGCAGTAAATATACACATTCAGTAAATATACGCATATATATATATATAAATATATATATATACAGTAAATATACACATTTTAATATTAATATCATTAATATAAATACATACATAAATATCATATATATCTATTTAAATAAACTAAGAATATATCATATATTAATCAAAAGACCGAAAAATGCTGACAAAAAAGTTAA
>NW_015509908.1:0-2603 GCF_001515645.1 Sinocyclocheilus grahami
GAAAAAGTCATTCATAATGCTTAATGGGATAGTAGTTCTATTCCTTAAAGTGTTTTTGCTTCAAATCAAAGTTTATGATGTTGTGATTCTCCTCGTAGCAGGTTGGTTTTAGTTCCTGGCTTACAATGCTTAAATGAAGACTTTTTTAAAAGCCCTATGGGAAAAAATGAATGAAAAAATACCAACGCCACTGAAAAAGTGGGCGCCTATATATCTATAAATAGGGCTGTGTGGAAATCTCTCAATAACTGTCACATGAACAACCCTTTTGATGTAACGATCATTGTTACAGCTATAGCAGTCACTATGATAAATATGATCCGAGGTTAAACACACAGTATTAATTCATGTACAAACCACAGACTGGCCCATTAATATCCAACACTCTTAAAAAGGCTTTTCATCCTTTAATGGATATCAGCAACTTATTAAATTGAGTTTTCCTCACGTTGGCTGATTGACTGCTGTGCATTAAACATTTCAAACATCATGTTCCTTTAATAAATACTGTCTAATAGCACACATATCAAGAGTCTGCATCCATATGTTAGACGTACAATATAACAGTGTTACTGTACAAGACTGATGACCCAGATCTGCACTTTAGATTGTATTAAAGAGCAATTATGAAGAGCAAACGATGTTTTTAGTTTGTATTGTTTCAGAATCCCATTCACATTCACTAAGGCCTTATTAGGTAAAATGGCTCAAAAAAAATTTAAATTGCCATTTCTTTGTAATTAACTGTGAAATTTACAAGCAATTTAGCAGTGAAAAGTGTTTCTACACCATTTTTGTTTTCAGTGTAGCACCTAGTCAAGATGCAGGTTTTGTGCTGAAAGATCAACTGTTTAGTATTCTGGTATTGTATTGTATCTGTGAAAGATAAATGCAATGCTGGCCTAGATACTGATTAGGCGAGGTATAAGATTTTGGTAGCTTTACATCAAGAGTATACAGTACAGATCTGACTTCAAATGCTTTCAAACAGAGGCTAAAATTCCAGCCTAATAGTGTTTTTAAGAGAGATTCGATGAGTTTTTTCCCCCTGAAACTTCCTCTAAATTGTCATTCACACAAAAACTGTGCCAAACGCACAGCTCATGACCCAAACTCAACTGTCTGTGTCTCAGGAGAGCAGCGAAACTCTCTGCAAAAGCATCGTAAGCCTAAGGAGATCGCAGAAAGCTTGTGATGCTTTCGAGAAATGCAGTCCTGGTCTTTCAGAGTAATTATCAGATCTTACTACTTTCAATTCAATTCTTTAGGGCATATTTTAGGGTAACAGTTTTTAAATGAGAAAACTGACGGAAGAAAATCTGCCTAAAAGCTTACTTTACCTCTTTGTGGGCTTCGCTGGAAATGCGGTTGGTGTAGCGCAGAACTTCCAGCTCCATGTCAGTCTTCAGCAAACGACTGCAGACACACAGAGAGAGAGAGAGGAGTAATGCTAATCACCATGACAAAGACTGCAAGAATGTGCATATGAAGATATAATATCTTATATATCAAGAAGTTACAAGAGGCTGTGTGTTAAAGTGCTCTTAGGCACGACCTGAAGCTACAACTTAAAAACTGTTTGGTACTCAAAAAATGTTCACATGCACTGCTGTTCAAATGTTCGAGGTCGGTAAGATTCGCTCACCAAAGATGCATTTATTTAATCAAAATACAGTAAAAATTTTAAATATTTTTATAATTTAATACAACTGTTTTCTGTGTTAATATATGTTCAAATGTAATTTATTGTTGTGATCAAAGCTGAATTTTCAGCATCATTACTGATGTGTCTTCAGTGTCACATGATCCTTCAGAAATCATTCTAATATGCTGATTTGCTGCTAATTAAACATTTCTGATTTTCATGCTGAAAACAGTGCTGCTGCATATTTTTGTGGAAACTGTGATACTACTTTTTTTTTTTAAGGATTCTTTGATGAATAGAAAGTTCAAAAGAATAGCATTTATTAGAAATGGAAATCTTTTGTAACATTATTAATGCCTTTACTGTCACTTTTCAAATTTACTGGCCAGAAAGTTTAAAGGCACAATATGTAAGATTTTTTTATTAAAATATCCAAAAACCACTAGAACAGTGTTATATATTTTGCTGACTTACATTATCCCAAATGTTTCGAAGAATGTTTAAATCCAGAGAAATAAGCAATTTTAGTGTCAGTGTGTCATTTAGTGACATAGTGTCATTGTGTCGCCTGCTAATGACGTCATAACCCCTCGATTTCTGTTTTTGTTTTGTAGAAAAAACATGGAAAAACCAAAGATGCTTTAATATGTTGTGTTTTAATAGACCGGTGATGACCGCACAGAGTAGCATTATAACAGAACTTTCAAACGTATCTACTATGATAAAACAGTGCTGCTTTACCCCACATACTCAGCGGAAGCGGTCGACTGTGGCATAATAAAAGCTCCGCTGCTTTACCCCACATACGCACGACCGGAAGGAGCGGAAGCGGTCGACTGTGGCATAATAAAAGCTCCGCTGCTTTACCCCACATACGCACGACCGGAAGGAGCGGAAGCGGTCGACTGTGGCATAATAAAAGCTCCGCTGCTTTACCCCACATACGCACGACCGGAAG
>NW_015509908.1:4196-5442 GCF_001515645.1 Sinocyclocheilus grahami
CACGACCGGAAGGAGCGGAAGCGGTCGACTGTGGCATAATAAAAGCTCCGCTGCTTTACCTCACATACGCACGACCGGAAGCAGCGGAAGCGCTCGACTGTGGCGTAATAAAAGCTCCGCTGCTTTACCCCACATACGCACGACCGGAAGGAGCGGAAGCGGTCGACTGTGGCGAAATAAAAGCTCCGCTGCTTTCGAGCCGTGTGTCACGCTCGTTCATCACCTCGTTTCACTTTGACGGCTTTCAGCCTCACCCTGCTTCATTCTACTATGTTAATAAATCATTAGCTCATCCATGAACATGATTTCTGCCCAAGTCCCGTCGGATTGCATCGGCTGTGAGGATGAAGACGACAACTCCCATGATTCCACACTCAGTCACAGCGTCATCTAACTATGCCTTTGTTTGTTTTTTCATTTTGAATACGTGCCCACTAGCGGCGAAAATTACATATTGTGCCTTTAATGAAGAACAAACTTCTCTGATAAACTAGAAATCCTAAACTTAGCCCAAACCCAGCAGGACTGACGTCAGAGAAATCAGCACTTTGCCTCCTGTTAGTGTTTTTTTTCTTCACCTCCATTTATTCCTGGTTGAGCGTTTCGATTATGTCTTAATGATGTTGCCTGCAATACTGAAGCATCTTGACATCCCCTCCAGTGACTCAGTGTGAACGTGCCAACTTTCTAACACATCTAAATATATCACTGCATATACACACACACACAATCAAACAAACACACACTGCAGTAACCCATGGTTACGATCGGCCATGTGGTTCTTATCAGCAGCTCTATTCCATAGAACTGAACACTTAACACGCAGATCATGGAATCTCATAAATCAGCAATCGGTAAATACGTGGATTGTTAAAGGAATAGTTCACCCAAAAATGAATTTGCTGGAAATGTGCTCACCCTCAGACCATCCAAGATGTAGATGAGTTTGTTTCTTCATCAGATTTGGAGAAATGTAGCTTTACATCACTTGCTCACCAATGGATACAATATTTCTCTCCTAATTCAGACCAGATGACTTTTTCCACGGGAGAAAACAATATTATGGATAGAGCACTCCATAAAAGTATTTTAGCTGGAAGCAACTGTTTAAAGATAAAAGCACTTTAATTAGTTTCGTGTTCAAAAGATTTGTTTCTTTTGGCTTCACAAGACATTAACTGATGGACTGGAGTGGTGTGAATTATTGTGATGTTTTTATCAGCTGTTTGGACTCTCATTCTGACGG
>NW_015509908.1:6042-13593 GCF_001515645.1 Sinocyclocheilus grahami
TTTGTGGACCATCTAACCATCTTAACCTGGCTTCAGTAGTTTTTCTAACAATGCAAGTGTATCTGCTTTGTGTGCAGGTCTTTAATATCTGCTTCATCATGGAGAAGCAAGCAGCAAACTCTCTCTGGAAATCTTGAGGTAATAAGCAAAGGGGAGGAAGAGAAGGAAACAACAAAGTTAGCAGGCGAGCGAAGGGAAACCATAATGAGCCGCTTTCCTTCGAGTAATAGAGGAGAAAACCTAATGCACACGCCAGCGAGAGAAGCACGCAGACCATTAGAGACACGCAGGAGGCTTGAGAGAGAAAGAGCGACTGATAGCGGATTGTGTGTAATGTGGCTGAGCTGTCGACATGAGAGTGAAGAGCTCTCAGTCATGACAGAGTCATTCGGCTGAAATTAGCTGAAGCGGTTCAACAGCGACGAGAAGAGCACTTTGTCTGAATGTCATTTTCCCAACAAAACACCCATTCTATGAAGTAATAATGAACATCTGATTCCATAGTGTCTGAATGCATAATGATGCTCCGTTAATTAAATACAAGGCAGATTAAACAAGCTGATCTGCTCAAACTTAAAAAAAAAGATGCAATGACAATCAAAACACAAAAAGATGAAACAATTCAACTTCAGCTTCAGTAATTGCTTTCTATTTTACCTTTCATCAAAACATCAAATGTTTGCTAATTGGAGTAGCTGGCAAACTTGCTTTGATTTTGTTAATTGGGCTTTAGTAACGAGCAAGGTTTTGTGCTTTAGTTATTAAGACGTCAATTGGCTGCAGAAGAAAACGGCTAAATTGCGTAAAGCATGGTGTAAAACGGTTGAAATGTTTTGACATTTGCATCTGACACTCACCACTCCACAATCACTGGGTGCAGCAGGGAATTATTCACCTGAAACCTGCAGAAGAGAAGGAAAAACATCATCAACAATGTCTCACAATACAGACAGTCTGCTATTGTTTTAGTATCTGAATCCTCCTTTTGTCAATGTTTTGTCAAGGCTTTAGAACAGATGACAATTGTGTTGATATTTTTTATTCAATACAATGACATTCAACATTTTTTAAATACTTTCTGATGCATAAATGAATGAATATCTAATATTTAGAACTATTTCTCATTAGGATCAGAGTCTTTTCATGCATCAGTCTAAACGGGTGGGTCGTTTTATCCGAGCACAGAGAGGACGCGTGTGCTACTTTCCCTGGAATGAGTTTTAGGAACAGAGCTCTGAATAATGGATGAAACTCACTGGCTGATGCCTTCAAAGGACGCTTCGCGACAGGTGCTGCCGCTATCGGTGTTCACTCCCCGCTACACACACACACACAGAAACAGACATTAAACCTACTCAATGTCCCATTATCCAAAAAGAATAGAACAGAACTAAAATCACATCTAGGCCAGATGTCTGAACATCTAAATTTACCAAAAACCCTAACTGAGAGAGTCTTATGAAAACATGACCAGGTCACTATTCACCCCAAAGTGTAAAAACAAAAATAATAAAATAATAAAAAGTTATGTTTACTATTATTCATTTATTAATAAATTATTATTATTATTATTACTATTATTATTATTATTAAATAACTAATAATACAAGTGTTTACTATTAATATGATATGTTTACTATTTATTTATTATCAGTGTTATTATTATTATTATTAAATAACTAAATAATATTAATAATAAAATCAATGCATTGTGTACTATTAATTATTTATTAAAAGCTATTTAATAATAATAGTAGCAATAAACTATTAATAAATAATAGTAAAATAGCAAAAATGTATTGATTTTATTATTATTATTATTAAATAACTAATATTAAAAAAATAATAAAATCAATAAGTTATTTTTACTATTTATTTATTATTAACCGGTTGTTGTTATTATTAAATAAATAAAATAGCAATAATAATAATAATATATTTACTTTTTATTATTATATATGGTACTATTTCAATTATATATTTTCTCTTTAATTAAAAAATATAATGTCTAACAGAGACATCAATAACAACAATTTATATATACATTTACATTTTTATTTACACTGAATTAATGTTTTATACATACACATATTTATATATTTAATAAAATATATTTTATTTTGCATTAATAATATATTAAAATAAAAATGTATATTGTGTTAAATGTATACTATGTACATTACAATGAATGTACAGTATATAATAATAATAATAATAATAATAATAATAATAATAATAATAATAATAATAATAATAATAATAATAATAATAATAATAATAATAATAATAATAATAATAATAATAATAATAATAATAATACTACATGTATACATAATTAAATTGCTATGTTATTTTTTTTATTTATACTTTTTTTATTTATACCATAGTCCAAATATCACTACAAGACAAGGTTGGCATCTTGAAAGACTTTACATAAAGTAAATGAGAAAGCTCTTACCAGTGTGAGCAGGACACTCGGCTTCATTTTAGTCAGCACATCAGCAATCTGTGGAGAAAAGCTTTCATTAGAGCGGATCATTTAAGCGGAATATCACTGGCTTTGCAGGAATATCAGTGAAAATCCCCGGACGCCGCTGACAGGTGCACTAATGAACGACAGAAATGGCCTTGGAGGAGAGATTTCTTATGAAAAGCAGATCCAGCGGTGGCGGCAGACAGACAGACAGCGTAAATGTCAACCGAAGAGAGAATGAATCACCAATAATCTGCACGAACAGAACGAGCAAAGGATTGTGGGAAGGAACACCTGAGCTGTCTTATGTGCTCCCAGGAGTGGATAAGCAGCATTTTAAACCCGCAGGACGAATCAAGCGCAGACTATTTCACCTCAGGGCAGATTTCGGAGCAGAATCCACATTTCTGTCTGATACTTCATCCAACAGAAATCCATACAGACGACACCAGCGCTGAATGCTAAAGCGATAGTCGGTCAGTATTTACTCAGCCTCATGTTAGTGCACACCTGTATGCAACAGAACATTGTTGAACATCTTTTGTTCATGCAGAAGCGTCAGGATCTATTATCATATTCTAATAGAGCTGTCAGGAAAACAGATTGAGTTGTGACGACAGTCTGAGGAGTAAATGAAGCTTTCGGCGTCCTGAACGAATGAACCCAGCGAGAACATCAGATTAATGCGGTGCGGGAGCCGTGTGCTTAAAGGCCCTTATCCACAAATTACAAACACGCCGCGAGCCCAACGACAGACAGCACTGACACCCTGACCACATCCACAGAATATGAGCTGAGAGACCGATTAGGACATCTTTATTATTATTATTACTATTAATTATTACTACTACTTTTATTATATATTATTATATTTTCATTTTTCAATTATGAACAATTTTGTATATACACTACACATACAGCAAAATTTCATACATACATACATACATACATACATACATACATACATACATACATACATACATACATACATACATACATACATACATACATACATACATACATACATACATACATACATACATACATACATACATACATACATACATACATACATACATACATACATACATACATACATACATACATACATACATACATACATACATACATACATACATACATACATACATACATACATACATACATACATACATACATACATACATACATACATACATACATACATACATACATACATACATACATACATACATACATACATACATACATACATACATACATACATACATACATACATACATACATACATACATACATACATACATACATACATACATACATACATACATACATACATACATACATACATACATACATACATACATACATACATACATACATACATACATACATACATACATACATACATACATACATACATACATACATACATACATACATACATACATACATACATACATACATACATACATACATACATACATACATACATACATACATACATACATACATACATACATACATACATACATACATACATACATACATACATACATACATACATACATACATACATACATACATACATACATACATACATACATACATACATACATACATACATACATACATACATACATACATACATACATACATACATACATACATACATACATACATACATACATACATACATACATACATACATACATACATACATACATACATACATACATACATACATACATACATACATACATACATACATACATACATACATACATACATACATACATACATACATACATACATACATACATACATACATACATACATACATACATACATACATACATACATACATACATACATACATACATACATACATACATACATACATACATACATACATACATACATACATACATACATACATACATACATACATACATACATACATACATACATACATACATACATACATACATACATACATACATACATACATACATACATACATACATACATACATACATACATACATACATACATACATACATACATACATACATACATACATACATACATACATACATACATACATACATACATACATACATACATACATACATACATACATACATACATACATACATACATACATACATACATACATACATACATACATACATACATACATACATACATACATACATACATACATACATACATACATACATACATACATACATACATACATACATACATACATACATACATACATACATACATACATACATACATACATACATACATACATACATACATACATACATACATACATACATACATACATACATACATACATACATACATACATACATACATACATACATACATACATACATACATACATACATACATACATACATACATACATACATACATACATACATACATACATACATACATACATACATACATACATACATACATACATACATACATACATACATACATACATACATACATACATACATACATACATACATACATACATACATACATACATACATACATACATACATACATACATACATACATACATACATACATACATACATACATACATACATACATACATACATACATACATACATACATACATACATACATACATACATACATACATACATACATACATACATACATACATACATACATACATACATACATACATACATACATACATACATACATACATACATACATACATACATACATACATACATACATACATACATACATACATACATACATACATACATACATACATACATACATACATACATACATACATACATACATACATACATACATACATACATACATACATACATACATACATACATACATACATACATACATACATACATACATACATACATACATACATACATACATACATACATACATACATACATACATACATACATACATACATACATACATACATACATACATACATACATACATACATACATACATACATACATACATACATACATACATACATACATACATACATACATACATACATACATACATACATACATACATACATACATACATACATACATACATACATACATACATACATACATACATACATACATACATACATACATACATACATACATACATACATACATACATACATACATACATACATACATACATACATACATACATACATACATACATACATACATACATACATACATACATACATACATACATACATACATACATACATACATACATACATACATACATACATACATACATACATACATACATACATACATACATACATACATACATACATACATACATACATACATACATACATACATACATACATACATACATACATACATACATACATACATACATACATACATACATACATACATACATACATACATACATACATACATACATACATACATACATACATACATACATACATACATACATACATACATACATACATACATACATACATACATACATACATACATACATACATACATACATACATACATACATACATACATACATACATACATACATACATACATACATACATACATACATACATACATACATACATACATACATACATACATACATACATACATACATACATACATACATACATACATACATACATACATACATACATACATACATACATACATACATACATACATACATACATACATACATACATACATACATACATACATACATACATACATACATACATACATACATACATACATACATACATACATACATACATACATACATACATACATACATACATACATACATACATACATACATACATACATACATACATACATACATACATACATACATACATACATACATACATACATACATACATACATACATACATACATACATACATACATACATACATACATACATACATACATACATACATACATACATACATACATACATACATACATACATACATACATACATACATACATACATACATACATACATACATACATACATACATACATACATACATACATACATACATACATACATACATACATACATACATACATACATACATACATACATACATACATACATACATACATACATACATACATACATACATACATACATACATACATACATACATACATACATACATACATACATACATACATACATACATACATATATATATGCATGCATGTGTGTATAGGCTATATATAGTCATTTAATTACATATGATAATATTTATATAACAATTAAAATAATAAAAAAACGGTACCTCATCTTGTTTAATTAGTATCTCCTAAACAGATTTTTGAAGAGTTGTTTTTAAGGTAAGGTAAAACAATAATAAATAATATGTACGTCATCTTGTTTAATTAATGACTAAAGAAATACTGCTGTTAGATCCAAAATAAAATGGATCAAAAGAACTGTGATAATGTTTTAAACAACAGAATTTAAATACTAATAACATAAAAATGTACCTGGTGTTGTTTAATGAATATTACTATAAAATCCTGCTCTTAAATAGATCAAAACAAGAGTGATCAAACTGTTCAATCAAAAAACATTGAACAGATGGCAAAGGGCTGAAATATTACATTAATCAAAGTTAATAAATAAATGAAACCCGACTAAACCAAAACTGAGAAGTTTTTAAGAAAGCGCTTAGTCAGATCTATTGCTGAGAGCTCAAGACAGATGGCGAGGAGAAAACAAATGACATGCAAGATTAATGACCGACTCTTAAAACATTTTAACAAAAATCCAAACTTAATTGGGTCTGGCAGCCGTGTCATAGACCCTTAATTATTCTAATTTTATGAGCGCAGAAATCAGTGATCAAGATTAATGGGCTCAAAATGTCTAAAAGTCGATGAAAACAAAATCAATAGTGTTTTCATCTGACATTCTGTCTGAGAATAGCAACACATCTGAGCGTAAGTGGAAAATGACGGTCATTA
>NW_015509909.1:0-523 GCF_001515645.1 Sinocyclocheilus grahami
AACAACTTGTAAAAGTGCATGTAGCATCATATGACCCCTTTAAGGATGACAGTTTTTCAAAATATACTACAGTAAATGGCTACTAAAAAGGCCACTGCAAGTAATCAATTAAATGCTGCTTTGCTTAACATCAATTTCTTTCAAAAACCTATACCTAATAATGAATGATTCCAATCTTTTGAACAGTAGTGTATTAGAATAGTGTATTCATTAGTTGTTTAGGTTTCAAAGACACAGCTTACTACTGACCTCAGGAAGAGCATATCATCTGAATAAAGCCCATTAATGATGCCACTCTCTTTTTCTAGGGCCAGCATACTGATGTGGAGCTTTCTGGAGTTCAGAAAGTCCAGGATCAGCTTGATTATCTCTGCTTCTTTGATGTTTATAATCTCCTCTGCAGTCATGGTGTCAGATTCCTGAAGGGACAGAGGGACAAGGTTATCTGTACGCGATGACAGCAAGAGCTCTGTGTGTGTATGTGTGGTTTTGCCTACACTGTGGGAACCAAATATTCCCACAA
>NW_015509909.1:601-1689 GCF_001515645.1 Sinocyclocheilus grahami
AGAGAGAGAGAGATGCATATTAAATTACATAAAATGCATTAAAACATTATGAATAAACAGATAAATAAAGTGATAACATATAATGGCTAAATAAATACATAAAACAAACAAACAAATACATAAATATTCTGTGGGATTTAAGAAAAATATCATTATTTCAGTATATCAAAAAATAAATAATAAATTCATAAATGTAATGAATACGTTTAAATAAATGAATCAGTTAATAGGTGAGGGTTAGGATTAAGGGATAGAAAATATAATTAGCTCAAAATATTACACTGAAGAACTGTAAATTTCATAAATACATTTATTTAAACATTATAAATAATTCATTTGAAGTTTAAACTTTAGGGATAGATTAACTCAGTATATTAAACAAAATAAGTAATATATAAATAAATACAATAAATACATTTAGTGCTCTTTTAGGAGTTATGGACAGCTTGTAGTAATTATCCTTAACTCCATTCTAAAAATTAATAATAATAATTAGGTAAGCAGTTAGTAAATTAGGTTAGTAAATCATTACTTGTTTAGACAACAATAATAATAATACTAATACAAAACATTAGCATCAAATATTGTGAAGCACCATCAATTCATGTCACTGATCTCAAGCCCATTTCAAATGTCTAGCATCGTTTGAATAAATCACGTGACTCAGAGTAAATGGAAACCTTTTAAAGACTTGATTTATTATGCATACAAACAGGTGCATGCAAGTACTGCGACAACTTGGGCCATGCAGTCCTGTCAGCAAAGAGAAGCATGCATTTCAGTGTGTTTGCACCAGTGCAATGGAGACCGCAGCATTGGCAATTTTCTGGCTGCTGATCTGACCAGTTTATTTTCTGACCCATTTCACTGCATGCGACCTCCAATCTGTCATTTTCGCTGACATGCACATGTATAAACAGCATGCATGTCCTGTCTGGCCCCTAATGCAACGCAGTGGAGCTTTAACTCTCTGCATGCTTGGAAGACAACGTTAAAAAAATCCGAGCCTACGTTACCTAAAATCAAGCTTTGGCCAGAGCCGAGTTGTTTATTCAGTCTTCTCCTGCGCGGATTAGCGCGAGCTCAGC
>NW_015509909.1:3087-5224 GCF_001515645.1 Sinocyclocheilus grahami
TCTTCATGCTGTTCAGTTTTTGTTAAATCTAGGTCACAAAGGAAGCATGAACTCATAAATTTTGGGGCACCCAAGTGTCCATAAGTTACTATGAGTGAGCGTGACCCTGTTTGGCAAAGGCCTTCATTGTTTTTTCACGCATTAAATGCACCTGCAACAGGGACAGGGTTGTTCTCTGCAGGACTGTGTCCCACTTTCTGCTAGTGGTGTAATGTTTCTTTGAAAATTGTCCTACCTCTGCATTTTATATAACTGCTTATGACCATCAACCTAACGATCTTTTACACCAGGGGCCAGTTGCATTAAGTGAGTGAAGGGACATGTGGCCAAGTATGGTGACCCATACTCAGAATTTACCCATCCAAAGTGCACACACACAGCAGTGAACACACACAAACCATGAACACACACCCAGAGCAGTGGGCAGCCATTTTTGCTGCGGCGCCCGGGGAGCAGTTGGGGGTTCGGTGCCTTGCTCAAGGGCACCTCAGTCATGGTATTGAAGGTGGAAGAGAGCGCTGTACATTCACTCCCCCCACCTACAATCCCTGCCGGTACGAGACTCGAACCCACAACATTTGGGTTATGAGTCCGACTCTCTAACCATTAGGCCACGACTTCCCACTGTTTAGACTAGTCCTAAAAAGTTAGTCATCTAATTTTTTTTTCTTCAAAACTTGTCATAACTTTTTTAATTCAGTTATGAAAAGGTAGATTGGTCTTATTTGTGTTGGAAAAGTAAGACTGATTACCTCTTGGCAGCTGCTAGTTGGTCAAACTAGTTCTTAAGACACAGTTTTAACATGGTGGCTCAGTTTATGCAACTGGCCCCAGAACATACTAAATGGTTTGGGGATGGTAAAATAAAAAAAATGTTTTTGAAATAATTCTCTCATGCTTACCAAGGAGTTTACTTGATCAAAATACAATAAAAACAGTAATATTGTTAAATAATAATACAATTTTGTATTTTGTATTTTCATGTATTTTAAAATGTAAGTCGTTCTAGTAATGTCAAAGCTGAACTTTTCGCATCATTACATCAGTCCTCAGTGCCACATGATTCTTCAGAAATCATTATAATTTGCTGAGTTGATGCTCAAGAAACATCCCTTATTATTATCAACGTCAAAATGTAAGTCTTTACACAGTCAATTTAATGAGTTCTCCTTCATTTCCTTCCTTCCTTTAAAAAAACAACAACAACAATAATATCAACCATAACAAAAATCAATCATAAATTACTATTGCTCTCTCAGCAAGAAGAACATTATCGCACTTGAATCGAATTCAGTAAGTACATAAGTTTTAACAATTTTATCGTTGTTCAAAGTAAATTTTCAGCTGTCTTTCATGGAATGCACTTGCTTGTTCACATAGAGTTCACAGTTTGAAAGTTCTTGTTTCCTTTAAGTTATATTCAAGGTAAAGTTAAGCTACTGTCGTGTTTTGACGGCTTATCAGAAAGTCGCATTTTGTGTTGAGTATTTCATTTTTGACAGGAATAAAAGGAGGCTGTGATGGATAGAAGTGCAGTGCATTCAATGGATTATACTGTTGTTCAACAACATCATTGTTCAAAAACGTTAAGTGTTTAAAGGTGGGGTAAGCGATTTTTCAAAAACGCTTTAGAAAACTGATTCGGGCCGAATAGCAAAACAAACTTGTAGCCAATCAGCAGTAAGGGGCGTGTCTACTCATGATGTGGAGGAGAGAGTGTTCAGTGCACGGGACGGACATTAGCTGAGTCGAGCGACAGAAAGATAGAGATGGCGGATAAAAAACAAAAGAGGAAAACGTCTGCGGGACAAAAGATGGCTTAAGGCAAGAAGTAGGACCCGTGTAAATATCGGATCCGCTTTCTAGCGCTGGAGAGAACTCAAGGAACGGTAGGCCTGCGATCGGACGCCGAGGTTGCTTTGTTTTTTTCTCGATAGGTGAGTAACACCGTGTCTGCGCCGCAACAGCAAAAGTCTGTCTAGTACACTGGACGCGACAAAGCGACCCTTGAAAATCATTTGAAATTTGGGTCAATACGTCATAAATAGAACGCAGCTGCAGTTTTCTGTCGGGGATTTGTCGTGCCGTGCCACATCCAGTGTAGACCATAGATATGTATATATCGGCTATATCTATG
>NW_015509909.1:5262-7630 GCF_001515645.1 Sinocyclocheilus grahami
AAATGTCAACATTGACTACCAGAAATCGCTTACCCCACCTTTAAAGTTATGAGCTGTGAAATTACCATTATACAGTGTGTACCATTGTCTCCTTCACAGCCTCGTTTTAAAGTCATTATGGCGTCTGACCTAATTAAGGTCTATAACTTGACGTGAGTTACAGTAGGCCCATGTTAAAATGTGCGTTCACAGAAAATTCCCAGTTCCTTTAATGACTACATAAGAATTAATGATTCATAACTATGAAACACCTCAGTTCCTTATTTTCTTCCCGCATTTGCTGCTGTCACAGTATGTGGTTTGTTATCTAATCATGGTTGACTAATCTTTATGTAGGTTCTAAAATACCATAGACCAATTTGTGCTGTCACAATAATGATAATGTATTATTAATTGTGAGTGGAAAAAAGTGTGACAGATTTTTCTTTTTGGTGGTTTTCACGTTTATTTGTAACCACAGAATGTTTCGGTATGATACAATTGAAAGTCATTAAAGGAAAAAAATCAGGTTTTCTCATGTATCTCTTTCTGAAGAAAAAAGAAACAGCTTTATATTTACAGCTTCCCATCTATCGGGAAATGCTACATTACAAAATTAAATATGTGTGTACAGTAAGGTATTTCATATATTTAATGTGTTTTCAGAAGGTAATTCTTTCATATGGAAGACTTATGGCCTTCGGATTCTGTTGCTTGAAAGAGTGTCGTACTTCCTTAGCGGTTTAATGGTGTCAGTTTTTTTGGACGAAGGCAGGTCGCAGATGTCCATCTTAGTCCGGTTTCGCCTCCAGCAGCTCGATTCCACTGGTTTGGTGTTCTCATAAATGATCTCTAGAAACACATAACATTACTGTAGAGTTGCATCAAATGGTTAACAGTACAAAGCACAGGCCACACTGAGGGTCTGGAGGAAAACGGTTTGCTGTGCACGCTGCACCTAACTGCTCGAGTCTAACCACAGACAATGAAAGGCAGTTTAATCGTCATCAACTGAGCTCACTCTCATAGCGCTGAACCACATGCCACCCACACTCATTTAGCACTCAGTTTGCGACCCAGGAAATGTTTGACCTTGTACAAAGAGGATGCATTGTTGTTTCTTAGTGGGGTCTCGCATGAAGACCCCATCAGTCTGTGTGACTTTTAAAGGATTGTTGTGGCATAATTTTGATTTCAGCAAGAAATAATCTTGATCTTGCCTCAGTTTATAGCAAAAAAAATATATAGTTATAGGCTGTAGATATTCATAACCACAAGGCTTTAGCATTATGTGTGTTGGCTTGAGAGTAAAGTTAGCTTTTTTAAACATCATTCGTATGGTGATTTTACATTGTAATGATTTATGATGCTTATGTCATGCATCATTTGAAATAATCATTATCAAAGTACTTCGCCACATAAAATACACTGTAAAAATATTTGTCGACGTTGTAAATAAAACAAAGATTATTGGAGAACATTTTACACAAAAAATACTATTTTAGTCTTTCAAAATTTAATTCAATGTTTTGTTTGCCGTTTCTTTGTAATCAGTTGTAAAATTGACTAGATATTTATGAGTGAAAATTGTTTCTACACCAAATTTTTTTTTTCAGTGTATAAAACAACGTGGGATGCACAATGAACTGTAGGTTCTTAAAGTTAACTTTGGTCAAAGTTACGTTAACATTGTTTTTGTTAAATAAATTAGTTTAGGATTAAACAATATTTGGCGATACAGTTTTTTAAAATGCAACATTGAATCATTGTAGATGTACCTTCAGGTTTGCGAGTCAAGATGCATATGACAACAATTGACACAAGAAGTACTGCGCATCCAACTGCCGACGCTAGCCATATCCACCACTGAGTAAAGCTGGACAGTGGTTTGGCGAATGTTGAGGGGATTGTTGTGGCTGTAACGGCTGTAAAAAAATAGCACATTGTTAGGTCAATCTGTCAGATGTGTGGCTCTTTCTATAGCTGCCGTTTTGCCGCTATGTATATTTCTAAAGAATGCATTCATGAGTTTGATTATGGAGATTATGGAGTATTGAATCAAATATTATTATAGTAATTTATTTTAGTTTAACTTATTTCAATTTTTGAAGGGAAAGCAAACAATTTCCCTACATGTCTTTATAAGCCTGCTTGACAAGCTATTAGTTGCTTTGTAGGTAATTACAGCCTCGATTTCAATCACAAAGCTCCAAAAATGCAATGCAATGCAAAATGCAATGGGATTCAAAAGGCTGAAAATCTGGGACTTTATTTAAACCCGGACTTAAACAGAAAGGTTTAGGATTTAAAGAAATTGCTATGATCAAAAATGAACGAGAAATATTTACGATTTCATTGTATTGAATAAGAAAAAGCAAAACATAAGTAT
>NW_015509909.1:7640-8594 GCF_001515645.1 Sinocyclocheilus grahami
ATAGCAATAATACACTTATTTCCTAAAAAAAACTTTGAGAAAACGTTCACTGATATCTGAGGCAGAACACTGATAAGTAGAAGTAGCAGTTATTATGCAGCACAATCCATTATGTTGTGACTACTTGGAAAAACAAGTGACCAAATGGTGTTGAATTGAGAATTTCAAAGTTTAACGAGTGAAAAAAAGCTCAATTGTACCACTGATCAAGCAAGTTGTGGGTGAATCTTGTGTAGTTAGGTTTTGTGTTGGATTCTGCATCTGTGGCTGTGTCGGATATTCCGGGGTGCTGTTGGCATCTGTAGAGTAAAAAACAACAGTGAAAGTTGTTAAAACTGTGAATCTCTTGTGTCATTCATACATTTCAATAACAGATTATGAACGTGGGTAATTCAAATGTCTTGACAAACGCTAACGGCTTACGGAAAAGGAAACGGAGATGGAATTCTACAGCTGTTGCCGAAATTGTAAATTTGGTTATTGGTATATGTTGTTTTTATGTCCCACAAACATCTGATCTGAATAAAGCCATAATGTAACATAATAAATAGTTTGTGCAAAGAATTTTTCACGGTTTATATTTATAGAACAAACTCAAAGAAGTGCATTCATTTTTAATGACAAACTGTTTTATCAGCAGAACAATTTCGGTGAAAAGTTGATGTAAATATGTAATATTGGTCTAAATATTTGATTTGTCCTTGTCTGCTTTAATGACAGCAACACTTGATCCATGAACTCATTACATTTGCATGAGAAACATGATCATCATGTTCTCCAGCATTATTGGAGAATCATTGGAGAGATCCAAAGAGCATAATGCTTAAATGGAAGAAATCAAATCTGAATATTTGCACAAAGGAGTTAACATGATCAGTGTCACAAATGTACATATTTGATTCATGACCTAGAAATACACTCTTAAAAATAAAGGTGCTTCACGATGCCATAGAA
>NW_015509909.1:9458-10447 GCF_001515645.1 Sinocyclocheilus grahami
TACACAAGTTATTTCAAATACAAATTAATTAACAAACAATTTTAGCATAAGACATTATAAGGTAAACCAGGTAATTGCTCTATTAAATAGGCAGTCCGTTTCTTAGACAAATATAAAGTTTTGACTGGAAAAAAAGTTATTTATTGCACAGGAAAAATAATACATTTATTATAAATAATTAAAAAAAATTCATTGTGGGGCATGTTGTCTCAATTGGAATGTACCATTAAATTACGTTAAATGCAATTTAACAGATTTTCTATAAATTTAATGAAACAAAATGATTCATGACACAGCGAAAATGTAAAACAATTCATTGTTTTGGCCAACAAATATTGTAATCAATAAACTACATACATTTATAACGTAAAACACAAGTGACAAAAATTTGACTGTAAAGGACAAAATGTACAAATTATTCTAATTTAAGAGGTTTTTGAACTGAGATGCTTGAAACTGACATACAAAACCACTGCAAGTGAAACACTCATTTGTGTAATTAGACAAAATCTACTGAGATAAAGCCTTTGTGATATGTAGCCATTGTCATATTTTATTGTTCTAAAATTCATTTATAAAATTCAATTCATACTAAATTGTCAAAAACTCTCCTTACCAAAATATGTCCTATGTCCTAGATTACATCCAAACATTGTTCTTAACAAATTAGGCTTTTAAAACAGCATGAATTTCACTTACCTGTGAGTAAAAGAAGAACGATTCTACTGCACAGGCGATCCATGCCTAAGTTGGGCACAGAGTGGGTCTTGAATAATAAACTGCCCTCAAGAGTAAATGCAAAAATAGTCTAAACAAGAAGAAAAAGACTTATTAAATGACAGATTCAACTTCAATGAAACAACACCTGGTGTCTTTTAATGAGGACGCATGAATCTTCCTCGCTCGCTCGTGGTGATAGCTAAAGCTCTTGAAGTCTGGCAGAGACATCTAGACGGGTTCCTGTGTGGTCATGCATATATATATATATA
>NW_015509909.1:10457-11025 GCF_001515645.1 Sinocyclocheilus grahami
TATATATATATATATATATATATATATATATGAATAGAGCTATCTATTGATAGCTTATGAAAATAATTATAAGTTGTCTTCCTGTAGAAGCTTAAGTCTACTAGATATTATTCAAGCAAACAGAATGATTTTCACAAATGGAAATCTATAACAAGATAAACAAGATACAATGCATTATATAACATAAACAATCTACAGCTGGAAAAGTAGTGGTTTTAAAATGATGTAAACAGTAGGTCTACGCTTACCGCTCTTAAAGTGGGTGCAAATGTGAGAGCTGCTTTTGAAGTAATGCTCACAAGTTTACAGGCGTGAAAGCAGGTCAGCGACATGAACATGAAATGAAAATCAGCACCACAAAAAAACTCGCCTGACATCCGACTTATCAGGAAAACACCAGACACTTTCTGTTCACACGCAGAAGCAGCACTGCTCAAAAATAAAACGTATTTGAACACTTTTGGACCACAAAGTCACAGTTGTATTTCATTGAAATATTTCATTAGCAAATTAGCATCTACACAAAATTAATTGAACTTTTCTGAACCACTTGTGCAATGACTTTTAA
>NW_015509909.1:11035-11678 GCF_001515645.1 Sinocyclocheilus grahami
TGAAGAACCTTTTGAAGCACCTTTATTTTTAAGAGTGTAGTACAGAATCCAAAATATATCTTACTAATTTCACATCATAACATTTCTCTATTTGATACAACCCTCTACTTACCAACCAGAACCTGTATTCCATTACTGCATTTTTGGTCAAGAACAGGAATATCTCTCGTAACCTTGCAGAAGTACCATCCGCTCCCATTGGTCTTGATGGAATTAATGGTGAATACTGACCAAGTGTCATTGTTTTCTGTATAAACACGCCTTTTTTCGTGTAATCCTTCTATTCCAGAGTTACAGTCTGAATCAGTCGGGCTGTAGTACCATCTCAGTTTGTACTTTCCACTCGGCTGAAAAGTGCAGTTGATTGTGACAGAGTCTCCTTCACAGACTTGAATGTACTTTGGTTCCAAATAGACGTTCAATTCTTCTGGATTTGTACTACTGATCAGAGCTCCTGTTGTGGTCAAGAAATAAGAATAAAGATAAGTTATTGTCTGTCTTTATGTACAAACAATAGGTACATGATTGGAATACTGACATTGTGATAAATTGAGTTTTTTATTCATTAGTTGATACTAGTTGAGCTAACAGCTTTAAATGTAAAATATCTAATGATATGTGACTGTAATTACTCAATAAACAT
>NW_015509909.1:13188-13619 GCF_001515645.1 Sinocyclocheilus grahami
TGTTTGTCCAATACTTATAGTTCAAATAAATGACACTTACTGATATTTCATCTTGATATATTGTATTTAATATTTATGGCTTGAATATTTTATATCTAATGCAAGACATTTGGAGATTTTTAAGTGACGTACATGTCCAAATACTCTTTGGGGGGGCCCTGCACATTTGTTGGAGTTTTGTTTTGACATCTCATGCATGACTTGCTGGGAACTGTGACGTAGGTTGGATGTGGTTTCAATATTAAACCTAAAGGCAAGCCTAAACCACTGTTTAAAAGTCGAACTACACATCAAACTGAAACAGAAAATGTAAAATTGCCATTTTTTCTTTGTATGTGTTTGTATTGCATAATCTGTGTGTATATATATATATCACAAAGAATGCAAGGGTGAGTGTATCTCAGTCTTTAAAGGGGGGGGGGGGGGACAAT
>NW_015509910.1:0-901 GCF_001515645.1 Sinocyclocheilus grahami
ACACACTCTGGGGACATCAGAGAACAATTTAAAATATTGTATCAAAGCATTCTATGGCAACTTTAACAGTGAACTGAAGCACATTTCCATCCATTACATCGTCTACTCACTTTTCTCCTGTCTAATTCTCTTGGTTTCTAGCTGACCGATGTTCAGTCTCTCCTCAGTGTACTCCTGTCGTATGTCTTCTCTTGCAGCGAGAATCTTTAAGGGGTTCCTGGAGGCCTGGACATTACGGGAGGGACGAACGGCCCGCTTGTGCTGCACCATTGCCGATGTCAAGCTAGGAGCCAAAGATGCCAAAAGTCAGAGAAAGTGCAACAAGTAGCCAAACGTTGCATTAAAGATAAATGAAACCGAAAAACTACAATATGCCGTATAAAAAAAAACTTTCAATAAATACAAAAAAATATATAAAATAAAAAATATAATTTAAATATTTTTAAATCTAAAAATAAATGGTTGTACATATATTATGGAAACTCAAAATCTTACGTTGGAGTTTGTTTTCCGAAGATGGCATCAAAGTCCTCATTCAGATGCATCCTGCTGCGGGGAATATCTGTCATGTGGCAGTAAAATTTTGAAAAGATCTCATCATCCAGTCGCATCACTTCCTTCACGGCTTTTTCTGTCACTGTCAAAGTCGTCTCCTGCAAACCTGATACTGAGAGGAAGGAAGGGATTGAGATGGCAGTGCAATAGAAAGAAATGCCAATGGAAATGTTTCACACTACAGAAAGTCATGATGGTTTAAATAAAAGCTTCATTACCAGGTCACTGTGACAGCAAATTAAAACAGCTTCATTTTTCAAAGAATTTGACACCAAATGATGCAATTATGATTTCTACTTTTACCTCTACAATGGGCTCATAGCATCCTCTTCTAAAAAAAAAAAAA
>NW_015509910.1:7906-8325 GCF_001515645.1 Sinocyclocheilus grahami
CAATTACATTTTACATTAGAATGTATTTTGTTTTACATCATGGTAGTATTTGTTGTACTACCTTTCAATGCAATGGCATTAATTATTTTTCAACTAAGCTGATTTTATACTGATTTACTTCAATAAAAAAAAATGTACTTCAATATTTTGTACTTTAATACAGTAAATGCTTTATAGGTTTGAGAATCATTACTCAAATAAAATAAAATAAAGGAGGTGAAATTATGAATTTGCACATAACATCCTTGACAGAATTATTATTATTATTATTAATAATAATAATTAAAAAAAATGTTACATCAATATTTTGTAATATTATATTGTCAATACAGTAAAAAATACATATACATTTCAATATCTAATGAAAATCATATTTGAAAAAAAAGAGTATTACATTCATGACAATTAGAAAAAAAAAA
>NW_015509910.1:8795-9840 GCF_001515645.1 Sinocyclocheilus grahami
ACCCGCTGTGTTTTTTTCCTGTAGGCTGACAGCATGTCTGTATCAGTGTGCGCTGAGACACACTTCCAGCCGTCTTACCGCTCCCGTCTTTCATTCATTTCCCTCTTTACTACGAAACAATTCACACACACGCCTATTGCTTCCAGGCAAATGGATAGTAACAGCTTTGGCGGGGAACGCAAACAAAAGCCACGGAGCCACTTCTGCCCGATTCATTTCGGCATCATTAGTTTTGCGTGACAAAGAGAGCCGCATGCTTGATGTATGATAAATTATGCTAATCACATTCGACTCGAGCAGCATGTAGGCTGGAGGCCGGTTAACCCAGTTAACCCAATCAGTGCAGCATGTGTGTGATTGTGTGCACAGAGACAATAGACACAGCTGATTGGTTTGCACAGCATCTAAACCCATTTTCTTTTCGTTCTATCTTTCCTTACCTGAGACGATGGCTCTGGTACCGCTTCCTCTTGCCGTCTGATGGGCATCTGGCGAGAAGTAGCCTCCCTGTGAGATGGGTGTACCCTCTTTCTCCCTCTCCCGTGGGCCACTCAGCTCTGCGTCTCCCCTGCTGTGAGGGGGTGTGTGTCTGAGCGCATGTGTGTGCGGAGGGGAAGTCGCACTGGGGAGCTCTGTGTCTCTCTCCTCTCTGCTTAAATACCCTAGTCTTCCCCTCCGCCCACTCTCGTCGGCCACACCCTTGCTGTACGCCGATTGGCCGGGCAGCTCTGCGGGGGGCGGGGACTGAACATCAGGTGTGGGTCTTTCCCCACTCTCTGTAAGACTGAAGTATCGAACTCCTCTCTCATAGGACGGAAACGGAGCAGAGACCACCTGATTGGGTGAGGCCTGAGTGGTGGGTGGAGCTGCAGAGATCCCCATGCGAACATCTGCGGTCATTGATGGGGAAGCACTTATCACTGTGGCAACAGAGGCCTGGGCGGTGACCGCGGTAACAGAGCGGACCAGCGATGCAGAGAGAGGCTCCAACTTCACGCTTCCATTTTGCAGCTGGAGAGATAGAAAGAATAATTATATTTTCAGA
>NW_015509910.1:9967-11996 GCF_001515645.1 Sinocyclocheilus grahami
TTTTTTTTTTTTTTACACCACTAATCATCATCATCAACGTCTGTTTAAAACGCAATTCTAATCCTAGCTCTTGAGAAAAACTGTCTCTCATAGCAAGCACAGAATTGCCTATTTAAAGGAATAGTTCACCAAGAAAATTATGTTTGGTCATCATTTTTTTCCAAACCTCTAAAAATCGATGTAGAATATAAAAGGAGTTATTGTGCAGAATGTCCTGGCTGCTTTTTCACGCCCATGAGTGTAAGTGAATGGGACTTTTGAGCTTCAAAATGCACCATAAAAGATGTTGTGACTTGTTCCTTGTGATAAACGAAGTACACTTTAGCATATTTTTTAATAGGAGTACTTATTATGCATTAATGTGAAAGTCAAATTTATATTAAATGTAATTAGTTGAACTTGAGAGTATATTTGATCCACTTACACAGAACTTCAGCACATCTTTATATATAATTTCATGATTACAAATATTGTCTTTGAAATAATGGTTAAAGTGTACCAGTGCTGAATGTACTGGTATGCATTTATGGTAAACTATAAAATATACTTTAATGTCATTTCTATTGAAACTTGTATGTTGTGTATTTGAATATATTTGTACTTACACATTTGTAATGATGACGGTGCAAATTAAATGAACTTAAATTTGAACTTCAAATTTGAAACTAATCAATTTAACATCAAATAACATTACAGTTCAAATTATAATCAAGTACTTCACGTGCTTCAGAATGTAATTTCTTTAAAGCACGAGAAAAGATTAGTAAAACAATTATTTAAAATATACTTTTCAACTTTTGCAGGAGAACCTTTGACATTATTATAAAGTGCACTTTTTTTTACAAAAAAAGGTTTACTTTAGTCATGAACGTGTACTCCAAGTACACTTAAGTGGCCTTTTATTTCAGTAATATTATCTACAAGTAGTTTTTCAAAAATATACTTTTAAGATTTGAAGTACAATACAGTTAAGTGTACTCCTTTTTTGCTATATTCCATATCATCTGAAGCCATATGGCCTTGTGTGAGGAAAAGATGACATTTTGGAGCCTTACAGCCCATGTTTTCCATATGCTTTTGCTGTGCAAAGAAAAATCAGCGTAAACATTCAGCCAAACATCTCATTCATTAAAAAAAAGTTTGAAAAATATGAGTAAATGGCAATTTTAATTTTGGGGTAAACTGTCCCTTATATAATTTAACAGACACAGTGAAATGCAGTTACTCATAAGAAATTAAACAGGTCAGTCTCTTAAAATAAAGTAATGAAACAGTTATAATGCAACTCAGCAGTTGCAAATATCCAGTTGGAAATGCAACATTGTTGGGCCTCAGCAATTAACCAATCAGCAGCTGCTGCCAAGGCAAAGCTCTCACTGACCAGCCAATCAAAAGCCTCAGTCCAGAGTGTCTTACTTGCTCGCTCTGAGGGGGACCAACAGAATCATTAGTCACAGCGGGTTGATCTGTGAGACCGGACAGATCTACGTCTTTTGTAAGTTCCTGTGAATAGCACAATGTCTCTGGAGTCAACTACAACTTCTAAATGATCTCTCTTTAATAATGTCTACCTAAGGTAAAGGGCACATTTTCTAGACCGCTAGTGACACCAGACTTAAATGTAAAAATTATAATAGTCTCCAAATACAGTGAACTAGCACACAGGTAAAAAGAGGGAGGCCTCACCTGATCAACCTCGTCCTGGGTGATTGGTTGAGTCTGAAAGCGGGTGTTGGCTCTACGCTGGCGTGTGTCAGGACGGGGTCCGTTTGCTGACTGGCCAGAGGGATGTGACAAGCGATTGAATAATGCCATCTTCTCACAAAGGCTTAGTGTTGATAAGTCTGGCTCCTCAGGACCCAAATCCTCTTCTCCCAGAACCGCCTCCTTCGAAACATCTTCTTTCTCCTGCTCATGGTGGGTCGATCCCTGTGCCGATGATGCCTGCAGACTGAGAGGAGAATTACAGGTCTATAATACATTTCTGCACACAGAGTGACCGAGACCAGTCCGGCTGCTAACAAAACTT
>NW_015509910.1:12909-13217 GCF_001515645.1 Sinocyclocheilus grahami
CTGTTTACAGCTAATCTGGGTGACAACTCGCTAATGTAGACACCCAAAACATCTGCACATGCTCACACACACACATTAAAATACTCTTACTTTTTCATACACACAGGCACTTGCTCACATTTCAAAATCACAGAACTGCATAACCTCATAATTGCATGCCAGACATTCCGTTTTCACACTCCCAACAACAATTTACAACAGAACGTTCAATCCACCAGCAGATGGCGGACTGGCACAAAGATTCCCACAGAGACTTGCGACATTTAGAGACCTGATTAATCTAATGCACCGGTCAATGAATGAACCGG
>NW_015509910.1:13227-13601 GCF_001515645.1 Sinocyclocheilus grahami
GTTTCCATAAAAAGTTCAAGTCAAGCAATGAACAAATTAAGAAACAGCATGCAGCCCAAGACGACAAGGCCTATATCCTCATATATACACAAAATAATTCAAATGATACCTGAAACTAGTCATGGAAGTGCTGACTACAGCAGGACTGGGGATTCTGGGAGCAGTGGTTTGAATAATGATGACTTGAGAAGGGGGAGCGGGGGAACTTTACAGGAGGACAAAAACAAAAAAGTAATGTAGAGTGAAGTAAACAAGAATCAGAGCAAAAGGGGTGTATAAGCAATCATCAAAACATCAGGGTCAATGTAAAAAATTCTGCATCAAATAAGTGATTATGGGAATGTGAGTAGACAATGATGGGTTTATCCCTTAAA
>NW_015509911.1:0-1544 GCF_001515645.1 Sinocyclocheilus grahami
TATATATATTACAATAAAAGTCACTGACACATTTTTCTAAATATCTTCTATGTTCCACAGAATAAAGTAGGTCACACAGGTTTGGAACGACATGATGATGCAATGTAAATAATGGGAGAATTTTCATTTTTGGGTGAACTATCCCTTGGCACCACTGCATTAAACATGCACATAGTATTGTACTACGGCATCATGCACAGTTTAACACACTATTCAAAAAACTGTATAAAGTGTAAACTATGCAGAACACCTGTAGTCCATCCAAACACATCCGCTGTATTTTTCACACTCATACTCATTAAATGAAAATAGCCCCTGCTTGGATTTGTGGGTGAATGTCTATCATTAAGGGAAAGAGACACTGTGAGCTCTACCACAATGCTCAGTTTTTCACAACAACAAGTGCACAACAAATACAGAAAATTATGTGCACAGGGGAGCAACGTTAGGACAGCGAGGTGACATTCGCATGAACTTTGCTGTCCAGCTAGACCACACAGCAGCGCTGAAAGGGCCGGGCCAGGGAAGCGACAGATGCATTACATCAAATTGAGACAGCGGATATTACTCTCTAGAAAAACAGTGACGTCTTTGTAAAACTAATAAGGTTGGGCGCAAGCACCAGCTGCCAGTCCAATCTCTGCTGTTATGACTGGAATAGTGAACAAAATGGCCTTCGACTGTCCATCTGTCCATCACGAATCACAGAGCTCGCCGTACAGCAGCAGTTGACGGAGAAAGTTGACAGTGTTTCGAAAGGTTAAAAGAGCAATAAAAAAGTGTATGTGAGTGACACAAGGTGATGGTCACAAAGGCTGTAGAAATGCGGTGTCACTCAGAAACCAGGCTGCTGTTTGACAGCGCTACCCTTCTTGCTCTCTCTCGCCATCATATACAGAAACAGCCAATGCTAACAACAGTCAGCCGTCAACTCGGTTTATCCTAAATGGCTGTTTTAAGTTGGAAAGCGCTCATACTGTGCTGTTGGACGCAGCTCGGGGCAAAGCAAGAAAACTCACTTAACTTCAGAGGTGCAGGTGTGTGAAAATGGATGGAATTTTTTTTTCTATGACAACACTATGAGTATTTTTTTATTCTAAGAGTAATTCTATTACTCAAAAAAGAACAAAAGAACAGAACACTGCCACAAGGCTCTCACACTATTTCAATAGTGGACAAACAACGCTTCAAATCTTTTGGTTTGTGTCAGGTAGTCCTTCAGCAAAAACGGGGCCTAAATTCAATCTTTTAAGTTGATTGTTTCGTAGCCATCCTTTGTAAATTCAAAAGTGTTGTATGTTTCCATCTTTCATAAAAACAAATGTTCCGAAATGTCTTTGATAAAAAACAAATGTCCCAAAAATAACCCCAAAATGTCATGAGAGTCTCATCAGACGTCTCATCAACATAAAACAATGTTGCTCAAATTAAATTAAGTGGTATGTGCACATCCCCCCCCAAAAACCAAATCAAACCAAAAAAAAAAAACAGACTGGGCACATCTTCAAAAAGAGTATCCTTTAAGATTATTATTTTATAATCTG
>NW_015509911.1:2397-3956 GCF_001515645.1 Sinocyclocheilus grahami
GTCGCAATAACAATTCAATCTACATCCAAACCTGCCAATAAAAATCACAGGAGCATGAAAGTGCTAATTAACAATAATTCTATCACAGTCGGTCTAGCCATCTCCCTGGACTCTATGAAAATCGGAGTTTCCTTCCTACATGTTTACGATCAAGCGTTCTGATTGAGGACTGGGGAAAAAAACAATGTGCTTTTAGAGGATTTCTCCACCTTTACATCACATCCGTGTGACCGCAGCCAGAAAATCTCATTGTGTTCCTGGCAGACAGAAGCATAAACACAGATAATGGCGAGTTTTACCACTGGCTTGATAGGATGGTGTGGCCGAGAGTTACTTTACCTGCCTTAGGCCATCCCTGCTGTTCTGCATGATCCGGAGGGCATAGTTCGAGCGCTGGCCTTTGCTGTTGAACTCGATGCGGCCTGTTAGACCTTCCAACTCTACCTATCCGGAGAGAGAGAGACAACATGTTAACGCCTGGGGGTATCATGCGATCACAGCCACAAAAGTCTTCAGTGCTGTATCGATTTATAGAGCTACGTGGACGGCAGAGCTCCTCACTGGAAGCATTCGGACAATGCAGGAAGCGGCTATAGATCGCCAGATGTCATGCATAAGATGATGTAGTAATGACAAGCTGATGGTCGTTAATCTTTAATTGCTGAGTAAGACACAGTGTCTCGGTTTCACAGATTCTGCTGAAGGCTGCAGTTCTGACGATTGTTTGTGGGCTGCAGTGGTATAGAGAGCAAAAACTAAATGATGAATGAGCCTGCAATGGCAGCAGGTGAGATGATTGGCAGCTCGTGGGCTCTCCCTGCGGTTCTTACCATCCTCAGATAGTTCATCAGACTTGTGCCGTGCTCCCAGATCTTAGAGGACTTGCAGGAGAGCTGAGTGGCTCCTACGTTCTGGCTACGGTTCAGCTCCTGCACGGCTGCCACCACCGTGTGTACCGCATCAAACAGCAGCGCTGACGAAAGCTGAAACACACACACATAAGAGTAAACAGAAAGCAGTACAATCCAACTACAGGCTGCTAGCAGAGACAGATACACACTTCATGGCCAAAAGTATGCTGACAAGCTTTGGATTAGCGTTTTTAGCTATTCAGCCGTAGAAATAAATATGCATTTGACAGATGCTTTTGTTCAAAGGGATTTACTGGCAAAAAATGTATAGCTGTATGTTCCCTGTAAATAAAACCCATGAACGCACTAGAAAATACACCGGAAATACCATAGACCATAAAGCTGTGTGTAATTAAATATTATTTAATAAAAAGGTCTGTAATATTTACTCTAAAACCATTTACAACATTGGGGTCGCTAAGATTTTGCTGCCTTGGAATTATAAGGTTCCATCTGCATTGAGAAATTGAGCTTAATTTATTAGAGATATTGGCTGCATTTATTTGATCAATTTATTTGTCATCCTTTTTTATTCTAATATGGGGACCTACCTCAATGGGGACAGGCATATTGGTTTTTATACTGTATAAAAGTATATTCTACATCAACCCTACACCGAAACCTACCCCTCATAGAAAACTTTCGGCA
>NW_015509911.1:3966-4375 GCF_001515645.1 Sinocyclocheilus grahami
ATTTTTTAACCCCAGTCAGGAGCCTAGCCGCTGCATTCTGAACCATATGAATACTTATAAACCTGTTTCTTTTATGTCAATGTTCATCTGTTTAAATAAAATAATACCAAAACATAAAATGAATACAATTTGTGATGGTCTATAATTACTTTTTTATTATTATTATGTTTCTATAAAAATATTAATATCGTGATATCATCAACAAAAATTTACTTCCAAACTAATACTGCACCGGGGAAGTCGTGGCCTAATGGTTAGAGAGTCGGACTCATAACCCAAAGGTTGTGGGTTCGAGTCTTGTACCAGCAGGGATTGTAGGTGGGGGGAGTGAATGTACAGCGCTCTCTCCCACCTTCAATACCACGACTGAGGTGCCCTTGAGCAAGGCACCGAACCCCCAACTGCTCCC
>NW_015509911.1:7231-13601 GCF_001515645.1 Sinocyclocheilus grahami
GGGCTCAAGTTCATAGTCTTCCTCTCATAAGATTGTGTGATGCTGAATTTTCATGAACTGCAATGTTTTTGGTTTCATGTCAATGTTTTATGATACATGATATACAGTATTATATTTGTTTTAACTGTATAAATTTGCAATTTAAATAACATTCATGAAAAATGTAATGAAATTAAAAAAAATTAATCATTATTCAGCAAAAAATAATGGAATAAATAAAATAAGTTGTTGGAAAGTATGTATAAGGTGTCAATTATACTGTAAGTATTGTGTTAAAGCTTATAATAGCACCAATTGAATCAACACAAACAACATTTCTGAGGAAAAATATGAACTATAAGTAAACTTACACTTATTCTAAGTTAGATCCACTATTGTATGCTGTTGACGTATGGCAACATATCATAAAGTACCTTAAAATAATATTTTTTTCCAATTTTTTTTTTACAGCACTTCAAGTTAAGCCATTCTTAGAAAAGAAAAAGAGTCAAATATTTTTTTCTATAAGTCTATCATAATGCAGGGTAGAGGGTTAAAATAGTCCATGTGACATCAGTGGTTCAACCATAATGTTATGAGGCTACAAGAATACTTTTTGTGTTGTGGTACTCTTGTGAACGTGCAGCGGAGACTGGCATGGAAGAGAAGAAATTGTTGAATAAAGTTGTGTTTTTTTTTCTTTGTTCACAAAAAGTATTCTCGTAGCTTCATAAAATTAAGGTTGAACCACTGATGTCACACTAACTATTTTAATGATGTCCTTACTACCTTTCTGGGCCTTGAACGCTTCAGTTGAGTTGCTGTCTATGGTGAGTCAGAAAGCTCTCTGATTTCATAAAAAATATTTAAATTTGTGTTCCGAAGATGAACGAAGGTCTTACAGGTTTGGAACAACATGAGGGTGAGTAATTAATGACAGAATTTTAATTTTTGGATGAACTAAGCCTTTAACATTGATTTAATCATGCATATTCAAAACATCTTTAACTAAGAGTTTCTCAGCCTTACTGGTGTTCCTGCAAAAGGAGCATGATCACAGTTCTCCTGCCAGGATCGATTGAGGCTGAGGACGAAGTCCTGAAAGAAAGGATGTGTCCTGTTGAAGACTGAAAACCCGACAATGTTGACTCGTTGATCAGCTAAATCGTCCAATCGTAGCAGAGAGAATTCCTGCAAGGGAAGAGAAAACATTCAAGTTAACTCACCAATATGAGTGCTTCTTATCGAGTTGCTAAGCTCAGGTCTCTTGTCGAATCTAAACAACCTAATGATGCCCATAGGAAGTAAAACAATATCGTCAGGCTCATTAACAAGCACTGAGGTAATTCTGCCAATTCCTGGGCCAAGTAATTCAATTCAGCAAACGTTAATGCTTAGGAGAGCAAATTCCAGCAGCTATTGTGCTTCAGATCCCAGGAGGGGCACTTTTGAGATTGTGCGAAAGCGGGTAAAAAAAGGTCCGCAGTGTTGTCAGTCTGCGTCCCGGCACGTGCAGTACTTCAGCTGAAGGTTAATAGAGATGTCCCAGGCAGTTCCTGCTGGCACTATTACAGTCTATGACTCTGTCACCATCACTGGCTCAGGGGACACCGAAGATGTGATGAGGAAGAGAAGTTATAGTGCTGGACCCATGACACAGATAATATGAGACGAGATGAGGAGAGAAGAGCAAAGAGACAAGAAGAAAAGAGAAGAGACAAGAAAAGACATGATGAGAAGAGACAGGATGGACTGAGACCTTTTCTCAGAGAAGAGGAAACTGGATGAGAAATAATGAAATAAAATGAGATGATACTACAAAAGAAGAGACAGGATAAACTGAGAGTAGATGACAGTGAAGAAGAGGAGACTAGATGATAAATAATGAGATAAAATGAGACAACACTAAATCAGAAAAGATGAGACTACGTAAGAAGAGAAAGATGAACTGAGACCAGATGACAATGAAGAAGAGAGAAGAATATATGGGAAGAGATGAGATGTGATGATACTAGATGAGACATGACAGAATGAATGGAGACTTGAGGACACAGAATAGAAGACTAAATGAGAACAGATGAGATAAGACTAGATGAGATGAGACAAGACGAGACAGAATGAACTGAGACTAGATAGAGAACAGAAGACTAAATGAGAAAATATGAGATGAGACTAGATGAGAAGAGAATGGATGAACTGAGACTAGATGACAAAGAAGAAGAGAGGAGACTAGATGGGAAGATCTGATATTAAATGAGAAGAGACTAGATGAGACGAGACATAATAAACTGAGACAGAAAAACTAGGACTAAATGAGAGGTCCAAGACATTATAAAAAAACATGAAGTGAGACTAGACAACAAAGAAAAGAGGAGAATATAAGGGAAAAGATGAGATGAGACGAGACTAGATGACAGAGAAGAAGATAAATTATGAGATGAAATGATATGAGACTGCATGAGAAGAGAACGAATGAACAGACTATGACAGAGGAGAAGAGACTAGATAAGATGAGACAGTATCAACAGAAACTAGATGACAGTAATGAGAAAAGATGAGATGAGACTAAATGAGAAAAGAAGAGACAGGATAAACTGAGAGTAGATGACAGTGAAGAAGAGGAGACTAGATGATAAATAATGAGATAAAATGAGACAACACTAAATCAGAAAAGATGAGACTACGTAAGAAGAGAAAGATGAACTGAGACCAGATGACAATGAAGAAGAGAGAAGAATATATGGGAAGAGATGAGATGTGATGATACTAGATGAGACATGACAGAATGAATGGAGACTTGAGGACACAGAATAGAAGACTAAATGAGAACAGATGAGATAAGACTAGATGAGATGAGACAAGACGAGACAGAATGAACTGAGACTAGATAGAGAACAGAAGACTAAATGAGAAAATATGAGATGAGACTAGATGAGAAGAGAATGGATGAACTGAGACTAGATGACAAAGAAGAAGAGAGGAGACTAGATGGGAAGATCTGATATTAAATGAGAAGAGACTAGATGAGACGAGACATAATAAACTGAGACAGAAAAACTAGGACTAAATGAGAGGTCCAAGACATTATAAAAAAACATGAAGTGAGACTAGACAACAAAGAAAAGAGGAGAATATAAGGGAAAAGATGAGATGAGACGAGACTAGATGACAGAGAAGAAGAGAAATTATGAGATGAAATGATATGAGACTGCATGAGAAGAGAACGAATGAACAGACTATGACAGAGGAGAAGAGACTAGATAAGATGAGACAGTATCAACAGAAACTAGATGACAGTAATGAGAAAAGATGAGATGAGACTAAATGAGAAGAGACAGAATATACAGACTAGACGTCAGAGAAGACTAGATGAGAAGATGAAAATAGATGACACTAGATGAGAAAAGACAAGAAGAGTGGCTAGAACACAAAGAAAAGGAAATGAGATGAGATGAGAGACAAGAAGAGAAGATGTGACAGAACGAGATGAGAGACACCATAAGAATCGAGAGTTGAGACAAGAACAGACATGATGAGGTTTACCATAAAGAGAAGTGAAAAAGACTTGTCTCACAATAGGACTTTATGAGAACACAGAGGATTACCTGAGACTAGAAGACAAAGAAGAGAATGAGATGAGGTGCGACTAAATGAGAATAAAAAATGAATTGAGGTTGAAAAAGAACAGTAAATAGTAAAAGAACAGGAAGCATGTTGAAGCTGTGTGTGCAGGAGGGGTCAGGGAAGGCGAGCAAATGATCCAAACACACACAATAGCAAATCCCAGCCTTACACGAGGAAGCATGCAGTAAGATTGAAGCACCTCAGATCAAAGACAACACAATCTTGCCCTCTCATTACAAACACAAAGCCAGATGAGGACAGCCACCCGGGCCATGGATAGCGCACACCGCGTAGGATTAAAGCCTCTGCCGAGAGGACAGGAAGAAAAGGAGGGGAGCGCAGTGTCATGGGAGTGCAGAGACAAAAATGCACTGCAGAGCTTCAGGAGACAGTTTGTTTCAGAGGAAACCCGAGGGAGAGAGACCGCTGAATCTTCTTGTAGATAACAGAAGCTCCTCTTTTCTTATTTTAGAGGTGGAGCGGCCTCTCTGATTCACTAAAGAATGGCCATGTCAGCTTTTGATTTGAATAAAGGCTGTCTCCTGATCTGATAACAACACAATGCTGTGAAACAACGTTGAAATATGCTCAGATGATTCTGGCGAGAGACACAAGGCTGATTCCATTCTATAACAACAAAATCATGCTGCAAAATATGTAAATATAGCACCTCCAGCACTAAAACCTTTTATTTAAAACTCTCACACTCATTGTGAAGCGTCAAACTTTAAACTTAATTAAAAAGAGTGAATAATAAAACACTTTTCATTAGCAAGCAATTTTTGAGACATTAGATGCCGCAAGCTACAATCTGTTGCTGGCATAAACCAAAAAACATCAGAGTGATGCTGTTGACAAATAATAATGCTGCTTATTGTATGGCTTTGCAAATGAACCTTTATTGTAAATGGACTCATATTGATTAGCATATAAGAGAGTGTGAACAGTTGACCCTTCCTCCATCTGCACTCCCTGGTGCAGTCTGACAAGCCCGACGGGAACGGACCTGTAATTACTCTCCGAGCGCATGTTAATACTTCATTAAAACAGAGACTGTGTAAATGAGCCAGTCATTAACTGTGGCGCACTTTGGGCCACTCATACACGACACAGAAGGTCACCGAATGTCCCGCAGCACGCGTGGAGTGTGTGCATGTGTGATTGAGCAGACACTTCAGCATTTACTAAAAATTAACTGCCCACTAATAGCACCTTTCATTTGCGCGTGCAGTTTTTTTTTTGCGCCTAATTCACAATAGTAATTATGCAAATTAGATAGTAGCACAAACACGTTATGAACACGTTGCAGTGTTGTTACAGATAACGAAAACTACTAAACATCGTTTTTATTATTTGAAATAAAGCTGAAATAAAGAAATATAAATATTTTATGAAAAACAAATGTTGCCTTGGCAAAAAACTGAAATAAATAAGTTTAAATATTAAAATCACTAAAACTGAAATAAATATAAATTAAAGCTAAACAGAAATAAAAATAAATTAAATGAAAATGACACAAGCACATAACAAAAGTTCTAAAATTTTAAATAAAATTTTAATAAAAACAAAAGTAATTCAAAATATTACATTAGTTTGCAGTCTGAATTGAATGTTCTGAGATAAAGACTGTTGAGGTCTTTCTATTTGGTTGTTCTGTCCTTGCTAATCGCATGCAAGAAGCAAACACACAGAGCAATCTGTGTAGTCCGATTCATTTAAGTCAGATTAATAATTTAACAAATAATTCAAAAAGAATCTTAAACGCAGGAGTTACTTGTTTGAATCTGTCTGATGAACTCTAAATGAACTGAATAAACTTGCTGAATTGACCTGTGGTTACTAAACCAAATGTCTGATTCAATACAAGTTAAAGCTAAACATAAATAAAATAAACAAATAAATAAAAATGACAAAAGCACAAAAGAAAAGTAGTAAAACGAAATGTTCTGAGATAAAGACTGTTGAGGGCTTTCTATTTGGTCGTTCTGTCTTCTCTAATCGCACGCAAAAAGCAAACACACAGAGCAATCTGTGCAGTCTGACTCAAGAACAAATGAGTAATTTGAGATTAAGAATTTAACAAGTAATTCATAAGACTCACATGCTCAGGAGTTACTTGTTTGAATCAGTCTGATGAACTCTAAATGAACTGAATAAACAATGAATTAATACAAGCGGTTACTGAATCAAACATCTGATTCACTAACTGAAATATAAGTCAATACATTCATTAGCGATGTCCCTCTCAAAATGAAGCAATTTTAATATGTCAGTGTCAATGTCAATGTCACTTTATTTATAAAGCACTATTTAAAACAACAGCTGTTGACCAATGTGCTGTACATAAACATTAAGCAATAGTTTCCAAAAAATAAAATAAAGAATAAAAGTGAATACATGCAAATTATAACATGACACTATGTCATTTGTTAAAAGCCATTTCAAACAAATAAAACTTCAGTTTTGATTAAAAATTTCCTACAGTTCTGGCAGTCCTAATACTAGCCGGCAGGCTATTCCACAGTTTTGGCGCAGCTACTGCAAATGCCCGGTCACCTCTGAGTTAAAATTTTGTTCTTGGAACCACTAATATTCCCTGATTTGATGATCTCAAGGACTTCCCTGGGTCATATTCCAACAAAAGATCAGTAAGGTAAGAAGGTGCCAAGCCGTTTAAAGCTTTATACACCATTAAAAGGACCTTAAAATCAATTCCGTAGCGAACCGGCAACCAATGTAATGCCATTAACGTCGGTGTGACGTGTTC
>NW_015509912.1:0-792 GCF_001515645.1 Sinocyclocheilus grahami
TTTTCTCACCGGTGAATGAGACCAAGCGGCAACCTTCTAGTCTTTCTCTCGAAACCAACACGGAAGTGACTTAAAGGGCACATGTTATGCAAAATCCACTTTTACACGGTGTTTGGACATAAATGTGTGTTGGTAGTGTGTGAACACTACCCTACAATGATAAAAATCCACCCACTCATTTTTTTGATCCCTATTAAAACAAATCAGTCTCATAAGACAGGCTGTTTTGATTCTCTTAGCATTGTGACGTCACAATGTTTAGGCCCCGCCCATGACCGCTGACTGACAGTCCTGCATTACCGTAGTATCCGCCCTCAGCGAGTTGTGTTTGGTTGTACACTGTCCTCCATTTTCTCAGCTCTCGAGAAGCTGTAATGTCAACCATGTCTAGTAAGCAATCCCGGTCTGAAAATCCCGGACTGAAAAATGTCATGTAGCTTTTCAGCTGCGAAACTATTTTATTTACAAATTCACGGGGCAGCCGCAGCTCTGACAACGTTTCTGTCCGCATCTCCGTGCGAGTGCGTGTCTGTACTGTGTGTGCGCGTGTCTGTATGAGTCTGTACTGTGTGTGCGCGTGTCTGTATGAGTCTGTACTGTGTGCGCGTGTCTGTACTGTGTGAGCGAACATAAAATAATAAAATTGTAAAATAAATTCTAAATTTAAAAATAATAAATTAATAATAATTTGTCTGGTAAGATTAGTTAGCGGCGCTGATAGTTCGGTGGCACTAGCAAACACGTCCTCCCTGCGCTGTCGAGTCGGTGGCGTGGCTTGGTCCATTGAGCCGC
>NW_015509912.1:1634-2674 GCF_001515645.1 Sinocyclocheilus grahami
TTCGGCCCAGAATTTATTTGTGCATCCCTACTATACTATATAGCTAATTTTGCCCTTCATGACATGAACTCATCCGTTTAATTTATATTACGCCTTAAAGTTCTGCTTAATTAAGGGAGTGGCCACTTCAGTGACAGGTTTCGATTATCCGAGTGACGTGCTGCCAAGATGGCAATGGCTGGCGACGCCCATTTTAGTCTTCAAAACCCTACCTTTAAGAAATTAGATCCGAATTTGCTATTTATCTGCTTATGCAGTAAAATACTTAAACTTAAGATGGAAGTGACGTTTCTATTAGTAAACAAAGGCATATCGTATACTCGAGCGCCACCTAGTGGCAGAGAAAGACATAACGTCCCACCTCTTTGCCCTTGGCGCTGCCAAGATGGCAACAGCTGGGCTTCAAAAATGCTCTTCAGAATCCTACAGGTGATGTCACGGACACTACGTCCATGTTTTATTCAGTCTATGATCCAGACATAACTTTTATACCCTCTAGCGGTGAACTGAGACATTACAGTTTAAACTAAAGCAACCAAAACAAGCTATCAAGTTTCTGTAGATTTGTGGAGGATCTGATGTCTGTCTCTGTATGTAATGGTCTTAAGTGAGCGAGGGAAGCTGCTGTAATGTAGATAATGTAGAGTTGTGTGGAGCTGTGCTGGGAAACATGAACAGTGACAAAAGGCTAACATGTTGGCTCACTTACCTTTTAATAAAACTTGACAACTTGTCTTTGTTTCACTGTAATGTAATGTGTAGATTTCATAACATTAAAATAAAAAGTAGTAGGTTCACATTAAGGAATCATTAAATGACCTTGCTAATGTACATACATTTCAGACACAACATTGTGCTCTATTTTTGTAGTGAATTGTGCTATATCTTAAGGCTATAAACATCTGTTTTTGCTGATTAGGAGATCCTGTTTGTGGCAGATGGAGGCACTGTAGCCTCTAAATTTACAAAAGAAGTTAAATATAAAGCAAAGACCTTTGGATGCTTCGGCTTCTGGTGTAATGGTCTCACACGAGTCACGA
>NW_015509912.1:3952-4405 GCF_001515645.1 Sinocyclocheilus grahami
CGAGTCTCCAGAGTCCATGCACTCCAAGGTTCACCTGCTCAAAACGTGTACTCGACATTTAGTCTCAAAGATCAGGTTTTGTTTGATCGTTGCACTTTTCTGCACTGTTTAGGTTGAAGAGGCTGTAGCGGTGCTTCAGGCTCATCAAGCCAAGGAACTGTCGGCAAAGTGAGGGAGCTTTGTAAGGCGGGTAATCTACCAGCATTTTTTTGTCGCAATATTTGGTCTTAATCGTGCAAGGCCAATTAGTAGCGTATACGAGTGTCGCACAGAAATGTTGACCGATTTTATTTCAATTTTACAGGCATGCTCACTGAAGGTCTGTGAGGGTTGTTCCAGAGAACGAGGAAAAGAAAACAGCACTTCAGAGTCATGCTATTTAATGCATGGTTTGCACACTTCAAATGTCCTTTTGCTCTCCACAGTGTTAAGTTTGTTCTGGCTTTGTTTATT
>NW_015509912.1:4415-4734 GCF_001515645.1 Sinocyclocheilus grahami
AAAAAATTATAGAAAAAAGTAAAATGACAAAAAAGGCTAAAAAATATTTAATTTCTGTGTTTAATAAATTATTCTGGCTCAATGGACATGCAAACAAGTTTCTGAGTGTCTTATTCTTAGTTATTTTGACACATTTGCAAGAACTTTACATAGCTTTTTATTAAAATAAGCTTTAAGTTAATGAACGTGTGTAAAAGATTTGTCCGCTTTGCAGAGGGTAAGGTACAACCTGAAATGTATAATCTAACAAACAAAGCTTTTAATTGAATAACAAAAGGTTTTTATATTTCACGTTTGTGCTAAATGCTGGAAAGAATAT
>NW_015509912.1:10536-11806 GCF_001515645.1 Sinocyclocheilus grahami
TGACAATGCGATACGTACGACGTATTCATAATGAGACTCATTTATGAATCTGCTGTAAACATAAAAAAGCATTGAGGTCTTCCTGCGCCTTTCCGCCAAAATAAAAGTTGAGGAAAAAGCAAGAACTCTTATCAACATTCATAAATGTTAGTATTGTAATTTTACTGTTGTTCTGTGAAATACAATAAAAAGTAAGACGATGATAATAATCATTACAACAGCTCTGTTAATAACATTCACACACAGTGTTCAAATTAGGACCTGTAATAATTAGGACCTGTCTCTTCTCAGCAAGGCTGCTTTTAATTGTACAGTAAAAAAATATATGCCTGATTCAAGAAGGGGGTCTGATGGCCAAAAAATATTATTTTACTAACTCATTAAATTGTGATTTGTTGGTATAATGTCTGCTAGAATGTAAAAAAAAATGTTCAGTGTGAAATAAGTTTTTTTTTTTTCTTTGAAAAGCAAGCCAAAACGGTAAAAAGCTAATTTTGGCTATTTAATTTATGCAATGGTGAAAAAAATTGGCAAAAGAAACTCGAAAAACCGTGTTCGGTATTTGGCCTTCGGCCCAGTGTTTCATTTCGGCCCAGAATTTATTTGTGCATCCCTACTATACTATATAGCTAATTTTGCCCTCGAAAAAAAATGTATTCGGCCTTCGGCCCAGAATTTTCATTTCGGTGCATCCCTATTCCCAATATATTATTCCCTTAGAATCTCCATTACAGCTCTCAAGTCTTGTTCAACTTTGCCGTCAGTAACAATGTAGTAGGTCACTATAAAATTATTAAACAAATACTTTGTTCTCACAGTTTAACTTTTTTTTTCTGGATTTTGTTTTAATGGTTTAAATAATAAGAAAGGGATAATCAACTGTTCATAATCAGTTTTTCTGTATTCTGTATTTTATGATTGAATAATAATGTATTACCGTAACGGTGGTAATCAAATAAATTACTAAAACTGTTTAATTAATCTTTTAAAATGTAATCAAATGAAATTTGAAAAATTATTTTCCTTTTTTCTGGCAAACAACGTTCTTCACGAAATTTTAAATTAAAGCATGGGGGAAAAAAGCAATGACAGACACTGAAAGTACCATGAGTATATGTAGTGGACAAAACTGTGCCGTTCATTTACACAAAGACACACGGAACCAGCATACTTCATATTTTAATAGGGAGTATTCTTGCAGTTTAATATTTACAGAAACTAGTCAATGTTGCATTTTGATTAATTGTACAGGCCTATTCTTGATTTATTC
>NW_015509912.1:12873-13297 GCF_001515645.1 Sinocyclocheilus grahami
ATTTTATATCACCTGCATCCTAAACTTGAATGAACAATACTGCTCAGTAGAGGGCGCTACTAGAATAGTACTGTTAACTGTTAATAAACGACTTTTCACTGTAGTACTGTTATATTTATCCAGTGGGAACAAATTAATTCTTTGTGAATTCCCCTTTACAGTGAAGTACTGAAAAAAACTACAGTGCCAACTTTACAGTGTCTATTTAGTGTAAAGTAGCAGGTAGTTATCATATGGCTTCAGAAGACTTGGAATATAGCACACAATCTATGTCCTACTTCGTAACATGAGTAAAATGACCAAACTGTTTGCATCCCATACAGGTGAGCGGCTGTATCCACTTATCCAGGCCTTGCATCCTACTCTTGTGGGAAAGATCACAGGCATGCTGCTGGAGATTGACAACTCTGAACTACTGCACATG
>NW_015509913.1:0-308 GCF_001515645.1 Sinocyclocheilus grahami
AATGATTCCCTTTGAGCTAAATTGACCTGTTTCCCTTACAGGGGTCTGAATACTTTGCGTACCCACTGTAGATTTAAAAAAGTAAAAGTCATTACTGTCACTTTAGTCTATTTTGTACATCCATTACTGAATAAAAGTATTAATAAGTATTAATTTCTTTACAAAATATTGCTTTATTATTTTTAGCTTTGTTTAACCAGGCAAGTCACTTTAAAATGTTTCACTCAAAATTACATTCATATTCATTTTTTTTTTAGTTCATTTTTTTATATTTTATTTTATTAAAGGTGACGTATCATGAAAATCTG